>NC_140174.1:60829746-60961710 GCF_963971535.1 Notolepis coatsorum | reverse complement strand
GCTGTGATATAATAACCATGCATGGCCTGTCATGAGCTATTACTTAATTATACCATGGTACTACTTAAGTACAAAAGTGGTACCATGGTGATAAATAACCATGGTTGTACTGTGGTAAAGTATTTATACAATGGCTGGTACCATGGTAAAACTGAAAAAACTGAAGGTACCACCAGAAGAAAAAGATAAGAGCAGAGATTTTATCTCACGATTCATCGTACTTCTTTCAAGATATTGTAAGGGGGGGGGGGGGGGGGGTCCAATGTCTAATGTCTATTGTCTTTAAGTTTTGATCTGTAAGTATTTATTATTGTCTTGTCATTATTATTATTATTATTATTATTATTATTATTATTATTATTATTATTATTATTATTATTATTATTATTATTATTATTATTATTATTATTGTTGTTATTGTTGTTATTATTTTAGGTTGATGTTGTATTGTTGATAAAAAATAAAAATAAAAAAAAGATATTGTAAGTCAAATTTACTCACTGCACTGATCAATTATTTTGCTTGAATAATTGTAAAAAAAATATTGTTGAGCTTTTTTTGCAGTGAGGCACACTTGAGCATACCGTACACAGGAGATACAAACACACGCACACGGATGCACAGACAATTATATGAGAGAATGGACACAGTCCAGTAAACGTCAACCAGCGTGTTGTCTGTCTGTGCGTATCTCCCAAGATGCTGTAGTGTAGATGAAGAGGTTCCCACTTCCCATGTGAGCAGAAACGCTGCCGATCGACGACTTGGGACTGGTCTCTCCGTATTCAGGAGACTCGGAGACATTTCCCCCCCCCTCTGCTCTCTCTCTCCCATGAGCTCAATGTAACGCGGAAGTGCAGTGGTGGTCTATGCATAGGTCTATGGGCATGTTTGGCAGAGCATAGATATATATAGATAGAACACTAGATAGCTTAAAGTCACCAGCGTCACTGAACCGCCGCCATCTTGGAGGGTCAGCGACGTCGCTCTCCATTGGCCGGCAGCGCGGGCAAGCTATCTAGTGTTCTATATATATCTATGTGGCAGAGCTGCATGCTTTTTTCCTGTAGCCTCTGTGAGCGAAGACGCTCTTTGATTGCAGCGAAGATGAAAAATACGCTCTCCGATTGGCTAACCCTAACCCCAGTGGTGCGTTCCTGAAATCAACTGGGATTGCACGCACCTAATGGCGCCACATGCTCGCGCGCTCCCGCAAATGCGCATAAATGTCCCCTTGCTTGAGCACAGACTACAAGTTAGGTGTGAATGTATCTGAGAACGTATTTAACACACCTGACGACCGGCGCATAACCACTTCGAAAGAATGCCTAAGCATAACCACTTCGAAGCAGAGAATATATGTACAAGGCGGAAGAGACCCTTCGGAGCTAAACCAGTCAGAGAGGGTCTTTTCTTCTTCTCTGTACGCGGCTTAGCCAATCAGAGAGCGTCTTCGCAAACAGAGGCTACGGAAAAAAATCACGCAGAGCTGTCATTGTGGCATATTTTATGTCTTTGTCATGTGATTTTTGAGAATAGTGCCACCATGTGGTCAAATTACACAAACACAAAACACCTCTTTCTCATCATGGAGGACATGTGTGAAGTTTGGTGTAAACTACTTTGAGTACCAGGGCAGAGAGCTATTTTCAAAAAAGCTAAATGTCTGAAAATCCAACATGATGGACATGGGTGGTGCTATTGGCAAAGTTGTAGTTCAAGTTCAAGTTCAAGTTCAAGTTCTTTATTTATCAAATACACAACAATACAGGGGGAATTGCAGGTAATCAATTCTTATGTTTCGAGCTCAGACTCAACAGTGCACAATTAAGAAACATCAATGAATACAAGAATGGTAACATTAAGTAGTAGTAGTAAGATCAAATAAAATATAGAATGAGGTAAGATAAAATAGTTAATTATTTACAGAAAGTGTCTTGCGTGTAGTGTATGTGCAATTGTGCATGATAAGATGCAGTGCAGGGTGTGTGTGTGTGTGTGTCCAATTAACAATAAGTAGTAGTAGTAGTACGATACATAAAATAAAATATCAAAATTAGGTCAGATAAAATAGTACATTTTTACAGAAAGTGTCATGCGTAAAAGTGTATGTGCATATTAAGGTGCAGGGTGCATGTGTGTGTGTGTGTGTGTGTGTGTGTGTGTGTGTGTGTGTGTGTGGTGTGTGTCATGGGTTTTTTGATAGGGCTATCTCCTGTTCTTGTCCTTGTTCAGGAGTCTTGTGGCTTGTGGAAAAAGCTGTCCCTGAACCTGGTGGTCCTTGTAGACCAAGGATATCTGTATGTGTATATGTGTACATAATCATGTCAATATGATTAGGGGTGGGAATCACAATCGTAGAGGCCCCACAATACGATATCATTACAATACTTAAGTAAGTCACAACACGATAGTATTACGAGTTGTGCTATATTGCGCTATATTGATGACGAAAGATGTTCGTCAACGAAGGTTTTTTTCATGACGACAACGAGACGTGACGTCACGTTATTGAATACCATGTGACGCTAACGAGACTAAATAGTTTATTAAATATCGTTGACCACAACTGAGCACACAAAAATGTAATTTACAAAAACCAGGACGAAATTTCTCTTCATGTATGTTGATATTGTTGACTAAAACAAGACGAGACAAACGAATTATAACTTTTCTTAATGCCATCGTCCCGACAGAACAGTGTGACGGCTGACGGGAGCTCTGTGTTATTAGCATTAGCCTGGAGCTATTTGAAAAGCTAGTTTTAGCTGAACGTTACCTTGGCTAAAGTTGAGGACTATTCATAATCCAGCTGCAGACCTGCAAGCAAAGTACAGCAAGTTGGCAAAGGAGTATTCCAAGGTAAATCACTTATTCACCACATTGTTTGTATTTCCATCTAGCTCGCGTTAGCTAGTGGCTAACCTAGCTCACGCTAACGTGGCTAACTGATCGAACTCTCGCACACAATTAATGACATAATGCAGACAGCCATACCGGTGACAATGTTTAGCTTTTAGTGCCAAATGATAAGAGTCTGAGGCGGAGTCTCAAAAGAGAATGTTGAATATTTATTTTGCTTTAAAAATCACAACAGATCCTCTGCTAGGAGCTAACTGAACCGGAGCCTTCTGGATAGGAAGTGTGCAACAACGTTTAACGTTGAGCAACAATACATTGGACCATGCATGTCTACACCAACATATACTGTAGGAGCAACAATACATTGGACCACACCAACATATACTTCCTGTGTATCACTTGTGCCGCCGACTCAGATTCCCCTAGGTTAAAAAATAAATACGCAATTTAAATCAGAAAATGTTCCATGTTGACTATTTCTGATTTTTTTTTTTTTTAACAAATGTTTTTTTATTTTTATTTTTGACATTACACACAAACATTAACAGTAGAAATCCACTATAAATCACAGGACTATTACCGATATAATACTAACAATAATGACAGCCCAGTTTTTAAATCAAAATAGATGTAGATAAAAAATATACACGAATTAATTACAATACAATACAATACATATACTATGCTCTTGCTCGCTCTTCCCCCCCCCCCCCCCCCCACAGGACCCCCTCTTGGATAGCATCCATTATACCGTTTGACACCAAGGATTAAAAGTTCATATAATGCTTTATCCTCTCCACCACATCTGACCAGATTGCTATGCTGGCTTCATTAACACCTAGAATTCGTGCGGTAGATATCTCTAGATAAATCACATCAAGATAGGTAAGAATCCATACCCTCCAGCACATTTTATCCGGTTGAATCCAGCGTGATGCTATTAGCTTTTTGGCAGCCGTAAGACCGGACAAGATTAGCCTCTTTACATGTACAACGTGTGATAACTGGTATTGTCAGAAATAAAAATTCTGATAATAGCGTGGTTACTTCTACCCAAAATATCTTAACAGGAGGGCATTCCCAATACATATGCATAAATGTACCATTATCACCGTTTAAACATAAGGAACATCGAGAGTCTTGTTTAAGCCCCATTCAGTCAGGTAAGTCCTATGAATTTTTTTTCCATTAACTAAAAATAGACAAAAATGTCATCCGTTTTCGTCGACTAAATCTAGACTAAAACAAAAAAGACAAAATTGAGACAAAAACTGACTAAGACTAAAATACTCAGACATTTAGTTGACTAAAACTGACTAAACGAAAAATAAATGAAGATGACTAAATATGATGAAAACAAAAAAGGAGCACTTGACACATGACTAAGACTAAAACTAAAATGAAAATAGCTGCCAAAATTAACACTGGGCTGGTGTGAGCTGGGTAATGTAGTTTTATGAAATGTCAACGTCCATCGAAAGCCCTGGGTCTCCTCTTTCCTAGGACTACAATGATTTCATGACGGTCATGTCCTCGCGTCTAAATCATACGGTTTCCAGTACAATGTGCAGATATTTTTATAAGCTCATATTTCGCTAATAACACTAAAAATCATTGGTAAACAAACATAGTGCTGAAAATATTAACTTTGACTGCTGTTTTGATAGGGTTAGGGTCTTTACTCTTGGCTACACATGACATGACAAAGAAACGCACCATCACTTAATATGGACTGTATTGATCTATTAGTGAAGTGAAATAAATCTCAGCCTGGGTTTAAGAGGTTTAAGAGTGAAACTGTTTAGATCCCTGGTTTGCTGGGTTTCAGCTTAAGAGAACAGGAACATCAAATTAGTTGAGCTGTGTAACGATATGATCATATCAAATGGATGGAACTGTGTGACATCAATCAAAATCCAATAAACTAAAGTGTCTTAACACAATAATAATATTAACATAATGAGAATAAAGTGTGGATTATTTTCTCCTTCTTCATTAATAATTGAGGCTATGGAATGAAAGAAGCATCTCTGTCATTATGCTGATGAATCTGTACCCCTGGGAGCGCTGAGAGGTTGCTGTTCACTCTTGGCAGAATGCCAGGAGCTCGCCTTTATCTGTACCAGTGACTCATCAATTAGCTGTCAAACGTTAAAAAGGAAACACAAACCACAGAGCCAGCACAGGCTTCTTTCATCATGTGAGATTCAAGCAGTCGAGCGGGTAACGTCAGCCCGGCATGCTGTATCACAGGTATGCAAATCAATAGTTTGTACCTAACATCTGCTCTGTGTGTGTGTGTGCAGGGCCGGACTGGGGAAATAATTCATATCGGGAGATATAGCGCGAAATATAGCCCCAATCAGGCCACTTTTTAAGCGGGGGGTCTGGGGGTCCTCCACCAGGATTTTTTTTGTTACAAAGACTTAATTTCCTGCATTCTGGTGAATTTTAGTGCATGTGAATCACAAACTAATGAGCCAACAATTGCTTAGTACAATGTACTGTTATGGACCTCAAATAAAACTGTTGTGGCACTAGCAATGCTACTCTCTCCACCTTCAAAAAGAAAAAAGCAAGAGCACAACATATTTTTCTATTTACTATTATAATACAGTTAACCACTCTCTCCTGTAAGGGCCTTTCTTTTTCTTTGTTTTATCCCTCTCTCCTCCACCCTTTCTCTTTCTTCCACTGTCCATCTTGACATCAACGTTAATTGACTTTCGCTCTCTGATCTCTCCCGAGTCCCTCACTACCTGGCTCATTGCCTGGCTGTTATTCTGCATCTGAGTGCCGTCTGCCATTCCATTCGCCGCCTCCGCTGTCAATCAGTTGTATCGCCTGGTCCCGCCTCCACCAATCACAAGCGGCAGCACGGCTCCATTGTGTGTGTGTGATCCGAGGGAGAGGGAGACAGTAATAAAGTGATAGAGAGAAAGAGAGAGAGAAAGTGTTATGTCCCACAAGTTCATGGACTGTTCTCCCCTGCTCTACCTCTCCCCGTCCCTGTATGTTTGTTCCTTGTATTTCTGTCCCTTAGTGTTATTTCCCTTTTCGCTCTCTTGCTATCTCTCTCCCCCTTCTCTATCTTGCCCTTCTTAATGTTCCCCTGTTAGTCTATTGTTTTTCTTGTATTAGGTATTTACTGTCTAGTCTTAGTCAGGGGCGTTTTTAGGGTTAGAAAACATTGGGGGCTTCAGCCCAGGGGGGTGGAGGGGGGTTTCCCCCCCCCCCCCCTTTTTTATTTTTTTTATTTTTAAACACAGTAATACGCAATTTTAGAGTAATTAGAGATGAATACTGAAGAACTAGAATCATTAGAGGTTCTCAAAGTGAGGTCCATGTCCATGAGAGGGATCTGGGCAGTCCCCATAGAAAATTCAAAGTTAACAGGACCAAATCATCAGTTTCTTATTTATTTATTTAACCTTTATTTAGCCAGATAAAACATTGATCTGGTCCAAGAGGCCCCAACAGGAGTACAAATATACATATATACACATATATATATATATACATATACTGTACATACATACACACATATACACCAATAACAAAATAAAAACAGTTAAGAATCATACACATAAGCAAATAAACAAACAAACAAACATATGCACAGCCTATGTACAAAAGAAATAAACAGTTCATCTCTAGTCTTTACAGTTTTCTTCAATTGCATAAACACTCAAATCAAAAGTATTACACAATTATCAAAACATTACACTCAAGGAGCAAAACATAGGCCCAGATTTGTACCTCTATAAGCACAATGTCAGCCTCACACTTTTTGCAAAACAATACACAGAGCAAAAAAGTATCTTGCCAGATCCAGCTAGGCAAAGAGATAGTATTTTCTGTTTAAAAATTTTCAAAATGGTTTTTGTTTTACTGCAATTTTAACCTGTAGGCCTACTGGATACAGTATTTTATGTTTGTCTGATATTTGCTGAGCTTACAGTGTTATGCACATAGTAGCATGAAAACTGGGACATGTTTTGTTGTGATTCTCCATGTTGAAATGTTGACTGATTTGGTTATATGGCGAGAAAATTTATATTTTCATCAGTCTGCATCATTGATTTGGGTATATGGAGAGAAAATGTTTTTTTTCAGCAGTCTGCATCATTGATTTGGGTATATGTAGATAAATAAATTATATTTTCATCAGTCTACAGCATTGGTCTTGTGTAGTGTTTGGTGAATTTATTGTATATTTGCACATTCTCTGCGTACTTCACTTACAGTACTCTAATCACTGAGAAGTAGAATAGCTAAATATGTTTTAGGTTAAGCACAGCAGTGTGAGTAACTGGTTCAAACAGAATTAAGTCATATAAAACGTGTGTTTCATATAGTAACCAAATGTAGTTTTTTTAAATTAGTGTATGGTTTTGACAAGTGTTTAATTTAGCAAAGGATCTGAGGTGTTCTGATAATTGTGTGTGTGGTTGTGCTAATTGTGTGTTTTGAAACACCGGGCCCCGTTTTAAAAATCATGCTTAAGCAATCGAAAAAAAAAGTCTCATAAAAAAGATATTAGATTTTTGGGTATTTTCCTGCCTTTGGTCCGCTTTGCATTCACATCTCAAATGCAGGGTTCACTTGCAAGAGTGAATGAGCTTTCACACCACCCCAAACCAACCGGACTATCCGAGGAAATGAACCAGGGTTCGATTAAAGCTTATTATAGTTTATCACAGTATCATGAGCATGTCTTTGTCAGTGGACACTGGACATGGGTATGGAGGCTACAGGTGCTGCTGCGTTAAAGTGCACATCTTCAATACCTATCTGTACTATTTAAAAGCACAGTGCAGGACACACTCAAAGGTTATCGCACCTCAGAGATGGCAGTGGACATGTATGACAGGACAAAGGCCATATGTAATGGCATCTTGTGGCACAAGCTCAGACCTCAGCTCAGGAGATCAGCTGAGACAGAGACTGTTCTATCCAGAGCTTGAGAGCAGGTTCTCATGAGTTGGATAACAACTTATGAGAGGCATACACAGGCATGTTATCCAGCCTCAGACCAGTTTCTCTCAGTGGAATTGCTGCAACCCCTCGCCACACATTACAATATCCAACTATTGCCAGAGGAGATCACAGTTGCAAAGTGTTTCCTGGTCAGGACAGGCAGAGATGCAGTCCCTACTATCCAAAGTGTCTTTTCCCTCCTGGATGATAATAATAATAATAATAATAATAATAATAATAATAATAATAATAATAATAATAATGCATTTGATTTATAATGCGCCTTTCGGGATACAAAAAAAAAAGTCCACAAATCGGTGAATGAAAAAATTATAGGATCAAATGAAAACTACTTACTAAAAATGGATTAAAAGTACTTAAAACCAAAAAAAAAATACCAAACACTAACAAACATTCAGCACAGACAATGGGGATGCTGACATCTTAAAAAAAAAAAAAAAGTAAAAAAAAAAAAAGAAAAAAAAATGTAAACAATTTTTTTTTTTTTTTTTTTTTTTAATGTCCGGGGCTAGGAGAAAAACATCCGGGGCTAAAGCCCCGGAAGCCCAGGGCTAACGACGCCACTGGTCTTAGTCCTTGTAGGTCTCATTCCCGAACGAATTTACAACCAAAAATGTCCTCTTAGGCAGATTTCTGCCCATTTAAGACATAGCGCGACTCCCCACATTTTCCTGAGATCAGATTTGAGCATGGCTGAGAGCAGATTTAAGAGTGCTGAGGAGCACACTTATGATTGATTGACTAATTGAAAATTTTATTAACTTGACAGACTGTGTTCTCATAGTGATTCCTTCATGTTAACGCTACAGGCCTCCTTGGAATTAATTACTTAATCATAATTAAAATAAATATGACAATATTTGTACGAAATTACGCATTTGATGTCGGAAAAATAAATAATATGGATTCATCTGATCACAGGGCAGCTGCTTAACCATATCTGAACCAGCTATTTTGGACAAATGTATAATTACTTTAATTACCCAGATATTCAAACACAATTATGCAATTATTGTCAAATGATTGAAAACAATAATTATTTAATGCCTTCTGTGGAATTTGTATTTCTTATTTGTTACACATCTGTTTTAATGATTAATTATATACATTTGAAAGAATGCAGGTCAACATGCAATATATCCCATTGATTGGTATACAATGGGACAGACCTTTGTTTGATTGATTGATTGATTGAAAACTTTATTAACAGATTGCAGAATGGGTACAATACAGCTCAATTGTTAAGGGGATGCAGACCAGAGAAAGACTTTCGTTTACATCAGGGTCCCCCATTTTCAATTCATCATAACATATATGACACACACGACATACAGATAGACAGTTACTGCTACATCTATACATCTATGACATACCA
Organism: Notolepis coatsorum; assembly: GCF_963971535.1. Classification (NCBI taxonomy): domain Eukaryota; kingdom Metazoa; phylum Chordata; class Actinopteri; order Aulopiformes; family Paralepididae; genus Notolepis; species Notolepis coatsorum. The sequence continues at coordinate 60,952,472 of NC_140174.1, read as the reverse complement.
GATTTGCAAATACAGTACTGTTTGTGATACAAAAAGAGTCCAGAAAAGAGAGTATATACATTTGACGTAGAAACTGTTGGAGGAGGTTGGGTAGGTGGGGTGGGGTTGGGGGGGGGGGGGGGGGGGACGACGACGACGACTGTACATTGGAGGTGGTTGGTTGGGGGGGGGGGGGGGGGGGGGGTTGGGTAGGAGGGGTGGGTGGGGGACACTGTACAAGCAAAACTGTACATTGGAATATTGACAAAACCATACTTGGTCATTTACTGTACATTGGAGGGGGTTGATATAGCTATAAACCTGCATTCCTTCGAATATATCATTAATCAATTAAACTTATATTGAAATACACTATATAGCCTATACACCAACACTGAAATGACAGTGGATAAATAAATAAATAAATAAATAAGAAGAACTAAAGCTAATCCCATGGCAATAGACTGCATTAATATTCCATAACAAGTCTTGTGTGCGCCAGTATGGCCTACATGTCCAATGAACAGTATAGGCTTAATATATTCTAGTTACTTGTTTCATTAGGATTTAGTAGATACTATATATGCACTGCCTCTGCCCTACGTACAGTATAAGTACAGACTGTACCTATACTGTACGTAGGGCAGAGCATAGAGTATCTACTAAATCCTAATGCAACAAGTCATTAATGGAATAATAAGCCTATACTGCGTTCATTCATTACGCCGTATGCTACAGTATACTGCGCGCGCGCGTGTGTGTGTGTGCATGCGCTGCAGCAGGTGTACCACGAGCTGTACTATATATGATGACAATACATTAATCTAATCTCATTTCGATGGGTCGCGCAAGACTCGCAAGGCACTTCCGCATCCATTTCGACATAGCTGTGTCATTACTTTGCCTTATAAGGAGCTCTGGAGGCGTTGTTTTGTATGCAAATGACTTGAACGGGAACGCGCTTTTGAGTTTAAGACAGAATGCCATTCTCCAAGCAGATATCAGATCATATCATTTGTGTGACCGTTTCAGCCCCTTAAGACATATTACCAGCACGTTCGGGACTCAGAGTGAACTTGTCATTGGGTCTCATTCTCGAACGAATTTACGACCAAATATTTCGTCTTAGCCAGATTTCGGCCCATTTAAGACATATTAGGGCTGGGAGCGGGAGTCCCCAAATTTTCCTGAGATCAGATTTGATCGTGGCTGAGAGCAGATTTAAGAGTGCTGAGGAGCAGTCTTATGATTGATTGACTAATTTAAAATTGTATTAACTTGACAGACTGTGCTCTCATAGTGATTCCTTCATGTCAACGCTACAGGCCTCCGAGTCCTTGGAATTAATTACTTAATCATAATTAAAATAAATATGACAATATTTGTACGATAAGAAATTACGAATACAAATTACGAAAGAAAAATAAATAATATGGATTCATCTGATCACAGGGCAGCTTAACCATATCTGAACCAGCTATTTTGGACAATGTATAATTACTTTAATTACTCAGATATTCAAACACAATTATGCAATTATTGTGAAATGATTGAAAATAATAATTATTTAATGCCTTCTGTGGAATTTGTATTTCTTATTTGTTACACATCTGTTTTAATGATTAATTATATACATTTGAAAAAATGCAGGTCAACATGCCAATGTATCCCATTGATTGGTATACAATGGGACAGACCTTTGTTTGATTGATTGATTGATTGATTGAAAACTTTATTAACAGATTGCAGAATGGGTACAGTACAGTACAGCTCAATTACATACAATTGTTAAGGGGATGCAGACCAGAGAAAGACTTGCGTCTTGTTTACATCAGGGTCCCCCATTTTCAATTCATCATAACATATATGACACACACGACACAGATAGACAGTACTGCTATACATTTATGACATACCAGATTTGCAAATACAGTACTGTTTGTTATACAAAAATAGTCCAGAAAAGAGAGTACATTTGACGTAGAAACTGTTGGAGGAGGTTGGGTAGGAGGGGTTGGTGGGGGATAGACTTAGGGCGCGTTCACACCTACTCTGTTTGGTCCACTTTAAGTGGACCATGGTCCCTTTAAGTGAACCATGGTCCCTTTAGATCGATAGTCCGTTTGGTTTGTACAGGTGTGAACGCAAACCGAACTATAATGAGGACCAAACAACCAAACCATGGTCCTCTTGAAAAGTTGGGACTCGGTTCGTTTCAATCGAACTATAGTACCTAATCCAGGAAGCAAAGTAGCGTACTCCTCTCTAGACTGGCGCCGCATGCGGACAGTCTCTCTCTTCCTCCCTCTCTCTCTCTCCTCTCTAGACGCAGTCTCTCTCTTCCTCTCTCTCTATAGACTCGCGCCGCGCGCACCCCCCAACTTTCTCCTGCATGAGGAGGACATTCGCGGACATTCTCTCAGATAAAGAAAAAAAAAGCTTACATACTTTTTGGGTAATTTCATAATAGCAGCGTGGACCAGCTCTGTAACAACAACGCATCTCGAGCTGCTTCTATGCAGCTGTCTAGTAGTTGACAGCTTACGCAGGAAGGGAAGGGAAGCTCTCTCTCTCTCTCTCTCTCTCTCTCTCTCTCTCTCTCTCTCTCTCTCTCTCTCTCTCTCTCTCTCTCTCTCTCTCTCTCTCGTCGACTAGCGCCGTGCTCATAATAGTATCTCTCTCATTACGCTGCCGGCAACTGATTACGTTTGTGAGTGCTATAGTCCAATAGATGCGACAGCATGTCCTTTGTTTACAAATTAGATCCGCACCAAACAGGGTAGTGTGAACGCAGACCAAAAGCAAACAATGTATCATTTTCACATTTGGTCGACCAGAAAGTCCGGACTATCCACGGAAAGTCCGGACTTTCGATGTGAACACACCCTTACACTGTACAAGCAAAACTGTACATTGGAATATTGACAAAACCATACTTGGTCATTACTACATTGGAGGGGGTTGATATAGCTATAAACCTGCATTCCTTAGAATATATCATTAATCAATTAAACGTATATTGAAATACACTATATAGCCTATACACCAATACTGAAATGACAGTGGATAAATACATAAGAACTCAAGCTAATCGGTGGAAATAGACTGCATTAATATTCCATAACAAGTCTTGTGTGCGCCTACGAATGAACAGTATAGGCTTAATTATGGAATAATAAGCCATACTGCGTTCATTCATTACGCCCGCCGTAGGCTATATATTATATGTCATTCATTCATTCATATACAGTACTGCGAGCGCGTGTGTGTGCGCGCGCGTGTGTGTGTGCGCGCGCTGCGGCAGGTGTACCACGAGCTGTATATGATGCCAATACATTAATCTAATCTAGTTTTGATGGCTCGCAAGACTCTCAAAGCACTTCCGCCATTCCATTTTCACACAGCTGCGTCACTAGTTGCCTTATAAGGAGCCCTGGAGGCGTTGTTTTGTATGCAAATGACCTGAACGGGAACGCGCGTTTCGAGTTTAAGACAGAATGCCATTCTCCAAGCAGATATCATATCATATCATTTGTGCGACCGTTTCAGCCACTTAAGACATATTACCAGCACGTTCAGGACTCAGAGTGAACTTGTCATTGATTCTGTCTCAGTGGTTCCAAGATAAGTCTTCCAGAATAACTCTTTGAAACATTTTCGGGAATGAGACCCACTTATAGTCTTAGGGCGGAATCCACAGAGAATGGATTGCACGAAGCAAATTGCATCCGCGGAGCCTGCTCTGCGTCTGGGAGCTATCCACGAAAGCACATTGCTCGATGAGATACCAGCGCAGACCCGCCCAATATGTGTGGCTCGCGAGCAGTCTGCACTCTGCACCCCTGAGTTTAGCGCCCTGTCCAAAAAATAAAGGAAACTAGAAATCAAGAAATCAAGATGGAAAGCAGTAAAAAAGAAACCTGCAGTTAAAACCAAGAACGGTAAACGACAGATGCCGTTCCTTTGAATGCGGAGAGATCTAATTCTGTATTTTAATCTGTATTTAACCTTTATCTATTCGGTGAAGACCATTTATTCTAATTCTAATGTCTCACCAAAATCTGACCCCCCGCCCCCCCCCCCCCCCCCCCCCCCCCCCCATCCATTAACTCAACTGGACTGTCATACTATTTATTTGCACTAGCACTATTGCACTTGGGACATTGATATTATATTATTGATATTATTATTTTGTACATGCTATATTCAGTATGTTTGTATGTGGTGATGCTCTAAACTCAATTTCGTTGGACCAACAATGACAATAAAGATTATATTATTTTGCTCTATACAAGTTTCTTTAATAGTTGTCATACAGAAGTACAGAATACTTTCATACAAAATGCTTCTTACTGTTACGCTCCAGAGACTGTGCTAGACAAGATAGTATCAAATAACATAGTATAGCATGTAATTTTAGAAGAAGAAAATGAGGTCACAGTGTTCGGTATAGACATATGTACAATGTTCTGAGTTACCATATAATATACAATACTATTGTAACTGAGGGGTACAATTCCCTGACTGTATTGATAAGTATGGTATTATTAAACCACTACCGCTTGTACTTTAACTTCTGGCCATCCAGTACATGATATAGATATGATGAACACTTTCCCACCTGATGAAACGAAGTCCACACAAATGTATAAATCGAATATTTTATATAGCAAAGGGTATATACAACGTTCACTTAATGACATTTATGATTTGAAATGCACTTGTAAGGCAAATGAGTATTCGTAGGTAAATCAATATTGAATGTCCAATCTCTGGTTACGCAGGGAGCAAATATACAACCTGGTTCTTTAGGGAACTATAGCGATGGTACTTAAATGATTATAGCTGGATACACTAAAGGGGGGGGGGGGGTCCCGCTGGTTGTAAGACAGTAGGGGGGGTTAGAAGAGCCGCTGGCGGTATCCCATCTGGCCGACGATTTCTTGGGAGAATTCAGAGTCCTGAACACGATGCCCACAGAACCTCGGTCCGCAGATGAATACAGCTGGACCCTCTGGTGGACGGTAGCTGCCGGTCCACAGCGAAGAGACGTGAGGCGACCTCACTCGGGGTAGAGCGCCGTCTCACCTAGACTCCTCTCCGGGGGGTAGTTCCAACACTCAGCAGTGTTGGCCGTTATCCATGGAATAATCAAAGCACCCAAAGCATGTAGATAATCCAAGCCGTGGAAGGCTCGCCGTCGTCCGGGTAAAGTAATCCAATGTACAGGTCCACTCGTCCTGGCCCGGAGCTCCTCGGATGCAAGCACCACACGTGGTCTGCCCAGCCTGGTTAAGACTCCAGATAACGTCAGGAACGATGGGGGTACTGCTCACTTTATAACTCTAACCGAACGATGCACCATACATAATAGACTATTATTAACTTAATAGAAATACGTCCAACTCGACGGTATAGTGCCAAACTATGACAATTCAACTATTAATCCACACGATATCTCAATGCCTATTCTGAGGCCAAGTAGGCCTTACTGCACCACACGTGCGTCGTGGGTGAGGCTTCGCGTCTGTTACTAGGTTGGAGGGTAAAGGACTAATGGACTAAAAGAAAGTTCTACTTTACTTGCGCCATATATATATGCGCTGTGAACAAATAGTACCATTCGTATTTCGCCAGACGTATTCCTACGCGGAACCGGGCTTGCCACGACATGTTGGTCGGCACGATTGCACTTGAACCAAGGGGCATGGCTGCTGGCGCCAGGTTCTCGTCCAATGGTAGAATGAAACTATTATGGGCTGTTAGTAGACTAAAGGGATATTCAGTGCATATTGTACAAGGAATATACAGGGGATATCAAACGATATACAAATACTATTAAATATATATCCATAAATAAATATATATATTCGGTTTAATCACAACAGCCGCCCCCTAATTAGTCCCACCTAATTAGCTAAGCAGAGACAGATTAACCGCACTGTCTACCACTCAAGGTCCGCTGTAAGGGTCAGTCAACTCACAAAGTCATGGGGTCATGGTCATCATCGATAGTGTCTGGGAGTCTGGGCAGTTCTATTAGCCTCGCCACGGGTCGTGTGTAAGTTCGCCCTTGGACGAGCACTTCAGCTGCTCGGACCTTGCCATCGGCACCGGTGATCACTTTGCTTACGCGGCCAGCCGGCCACATAGCTCTGGGTAGTGACTGGTCGATACTCATGACGACTGTTCCTTCTGTCAAATTGTCTCTCTCTTTTACCCACTTCTGGCGGGTCTGTAGAGACGGTAGGTAGTGGAGTAGGAAGCTGCTCCAAAACTTGTCAGCTAGTACTTGACTGTACCTCCACATTCTTCGGCCGTTCGCTTCTTCAGGCCTGTACATTGTCTGGGGTAGCGCGGGGTCCAGCCGCCCCATTAAGAGTGTGTTGGGGGTGACTGGGTCGACATCTGCTACATCACTGGAGACGTAGCCGAGGGGCTTGGAGTTCAATACTCCCTCGATCTCCGTGAGGACTGTCATTAGGACTTCTTCCGCCACAGTCTGGGCCCCAAGCACGGCGTACAGGGCTGTCTTTATAGAACGTACTTCTCGTTCCCAGGTTCCACCGAAGTGGGGTGCGTTCAGGGGATTAAACTGGAAGTCAATCTGGGATGGAGCGAGGTGGGTCTTAAGTTCTGGGCCCATAGCTTGGAAGCTCTCTCTCAGCTCTCTTTCTCCGCCTTTGAAGTTTGTCCCGTGATCAGACAACAATGTAGACGGTTTTCCTTTCCGTGATGTGAACCTTCGGAAGGCCATAAGGAATGAGTCTGTGCTCATAGTCGGAAGGAGTTCGATATGTATCGCTCTGGTGGTCATGCATTTGAATACAATACCCCACCGCTTCTCGGTTCCTCTTCCTCTCTTTATATACAACGGGCCAAAACAGTCCATGCCTGTGGAGTGGAATGGCTTGTCGCCGAGTCGGAGGCGACAGGGAGGCAAGTCAGCCATCCGGGGTATGCTGGGCTGCGTCGCACCGCTTCTCTTCCTTGAAGTATCCAATAGCGACGTCTGATCTCCGCGAAGACTCTCTCTGCTCCTGCGTGGTGTACATCCTCGTCGTATTTCTTTATGATCAGCTCTGTGACCTTGTGTCGGCTGTTCAAGACTATCGGGTACTTAATGTCATCCGGTAGATCGGGGGCTCTCCGCAGGCGACCACCCACTCTGATGAGATTATGGGCGTCACTCTCGGGTGCCAGGTGGAGCAGTCTGCTGTCTGATGGGACGGGCTTTCCTCCCTGTAGACAGTCTAGCTCATCGGGGAACGAGTCTCTCTGGGCTCGTTGTAGTAGAAGAAGTTCTGCTTCTTCGTAGTCAGCTGCTGAAATGTCAGTGGTGGACTGAATCTCTGGGTGGTGCCACAGGAATGTCTTTAGCTGCGCACTCTGTAGGGTAATGCAGTCATCTATGTTGGGGTCTGTGGAGGCGACTGTGCTCAGTCCACAGAACATAGGTTTCTTGTTCTCAGCCTCCTCTTTACTTGCTTCCCGTGGGGTGGGCGTAGGCCACTCTTCTTCCGGGAGCTTGAGGAATTCCGGTCCGTCACTGTAGATGTTGCGACGGGTGAGGTCACCCAGGGACATTCCCCGGGTGATGACGTCAGCTGGGTTGTGTTTGGTGTCCACAGCCAGGATGAAAGCAGTGTGTATCTCGCCTCCCTTCTCTTGGGCACGCAAGTAGGCCACCGATCCATAGGCTACTTCGGAGGCGTCGCTGAAGACGTGTAGATCCATCTTGCATGTCTCTGGCCTCACCGTGGGTGGGAAGTAGCTGCGGCGTATATTGACGCCTGGGAGTGAGCGGAGTTCCGTCTCCCACTCTCTCCATGTGGAGGCAAGGTGTGCGGGTATTGGGTCGTCCCAGCCCTGGTCCTTGTCCCATAGTGCTCGTACAATCATCTTTGCCCTGGTGGTGTAAGGTAGAATACATCCCAACGGGTCATATTGTCTGGCGAGTGTTCTGTACACACTCCGTCTGGTGGTCGGTGTCGCCGTCGACCTTCCCTGCTCTGGAGTCAGGGGTTTGTGTCTATAGTGGAGCGAGTCTGTTTTGAAGCGCCAGACTAGTCCTAGTGTCATTTCTTGGGCTTCTCCTGGGATGGTCGCCATCCAGGTCTCGCTGCTGGCAGCCTTGTCCGCGGGGGAGAGGCTGCGCAATACGTGCGGGTCACTGCTGGCCCACTGCCTGAGATCAAAGCCGCCTTTGATCAGGGAGGCGCGGAGCTTGATTAGGAGAGCCTCGGCTTCTTCTTGAGTCGAAACGCTTTGTAAACAGTTGTCCACGTAGAAACTGTTCTTCACACTGTGTCGGACCTCTTCATCTGCTGCTGGGTCCTCTGCGACCTCTGGGTTGAGGTTGCGCAATACTGGGGGGTCGCTGCTGGCCCGCTGCCGGAGATCAAAGCCGTCTTTGATCAGGGAGGCGCGGAGCAGCGCACGACGTCGCCAGTCAATTTTCTTCTCGACATGTTGCAGGAGTGTGGTGTCTCCTTCTGTCGCTCTGGAGTGGAGGCAGCTAGTGGCTGCTGTTCGGTTGAGAGATTTAGCGAGGGGGCCTTGTAGTGTCCACCCTAGGCGGGTCTCGACTGCTGCAGGACAGCCTCGGGGTCCTGTATGGACCCGGTCAATCGGGACTATGAGTTCTGCATGGTCGGAGCCTATCAGCAGGGTCGGGGTGGCGCCGTCTATGAGCGGGATAGGTAGTTGACGCAGGTGCACATATTTATCCATCAGCTTGGCGATGGGGTAGGTGTACTGCGATAGTCCTATTTCTTGGCTAGTGAAAGCATTTGTAATCCTATACCGTCGCTCTGGCTGCCCGCTTGCTGCGATAGTGAAGGAGACATTCTCGCCTTTTATCGTCTTTAAATCTCTTCTTATTGTCCGAATCGTCATTTGGTTCTCGCTCCCCCGCAGTCCCAGCTGGGCCGCAGCGGACGCGAGCAGAAGGGTCTTCTCTGACCCGTCATCAAGGACGGCGTAAGTGTCCATGACTTTATCTTGGTAGCTCAATGTCACACGGACTACCTTTAAGAGCACTTGGGCGCCACTGCTGCTGGCGGGGTCAATGTACATGACACTTGCCTTGGTGCCGCTCGATGGTGCAGGTGCAGGCCTTCTTCTGTTACTGTCGTGTAGTATATCTAGATGGGCTCCGTCACACCGACTGCACCTTTTCTTTAGGCGGCATTCGGCTGCCATGTGACTGCGCGCACATCGGTAACAGCGCCTGTTGGACTTTATCCATTGACTCACTTCTTCTGCATTCATCTTTGTGAACAGGTCACATTGTGACAGCCAGTGTTCTTTCTCACAGTAGGGGCACACCATCTTCCACTTCTCTTTTCTCGAGGGGGTACTGTGGCTCTTACTGCTCGGTACTGACTCTGATTGGTGCATGACAGTCACCGATCTTCTTCCATCGTTTATTCTCCTGGGTCCCTCTCTGGAGCTTGGCGTGCTCCGCACGAACGTATCCAGTCGTAAGCTGCTGACTTCTCTCGCCAGGAAGTCGGCTAGATCAAGGAGGGATGGTTCGGGACCGTTAGGATCACGGTGGTCTCTCTGCCGCCTAAAACGCTCTTGTCTTGCGGGTGGCAGCTTCTCTAGAATCCTCTCGACGTTAGAGTTGGCGTATAGCTCATGCATGCCCTTTTCCCGTTGCGCTCCCAGCATCCCTACCAGGGACTGCACTTTGATTGACAGGTCGTCTAATGAGCGATTGTCTGTTGCTGGGGGTAGGCGATCAATATGCCTTATCTCTTGGATTACGTAATCCCATATACGTCCATATCTCTGGTCCAGCGCTGCTAGAGCCGCGGTGTATGGGGTCGTAGAGGTGGCATAGGCTAGCGCTATATTGTGCGCTCGCGGTACTTTCAGGTGCTTCAGTAATATTGCATACTTGTGGCGTTCATCAGCGACATCCACCATCATTGTCTCTAAGCACATCCGGAGCTCCGTGTACTGTGCTCGATTCTCATAGGTGAAGTCTGGAAACGACGGCGTGGCAATGTATGACGCCGTGGATGGCTGATACATCAGCGAGCGTTGGGGGAGAGACCTCCTAGGCGAGTCTCCTCTTGCGCCTCTCTGTGGGCTGGTACCGACAGGGTACCATGGCCCGCTGGTCCAGGTGCTATTCCTCGGGGCTGGTCGTGCATCGTGCTCACCCGTGAATAGAGTCGGGGGTCTGTGGCGCAGCGCCGCGGGGGTATAGCCTGGGCTGTACTGGACCTCCTGGTCCGGTGGAGTACTGTGCTGTCGTCGGGCTTGGTTCTCCTCCTCTCCCTCTTCTTCTTCTATCAGGTCCTCTAGATCCTGTAGTCATTTATTTAGCTTCTCCGCAGTGTACGCCGCTCCTTCCTTGTAGCTGGGTCTCGCTTGGACCGGTCTGGGAAGGGGGTCTGCGGGGGGTATAGGCTTGGTCTGTTGGTCAAGTTCAGGGTTGCTTGCTCGGTTAGGAGACGCTGCCCTTGACTGTTGTCTCGACGAGTTCCTTGAACCCCTGGCGGAGGGAGAGGGTGTTGCCTTGAGGATCAGCTGCTCCATTAGTTGCGCTTGTAGCTTGTCGCACTCGGCTTCACGCTTGGTGAGATCTGCTTCTCTTTGGGCACCGGCAGCGGCGCGCTGTGCGTCGGCCCGGTCTCTTGCCATATTCTCTTCCGTCTGAAGGCGTCTCATCTCCAGGCGTATGTGCTCTTCTTCGCTCCGTTGCTGTGCTTGGAGTCGATCGCGTTCGCCCTGAAGTCGATCGCGTTCACCCTGAAGTCGATCGCGTTCGGTAGAGGCTGTCAGGCTGACGAGGAACGCCTGTTGTAGCATCCTCTCCGCTTCGCTGGGGGAAGACGGTTGTAGAGGTGAGCCGCTCCTGGGTGAGCCGCTCGTTGGGGAGTCCTGGAGCTCTATTTCCTCGGCGCTCTCCTCCTCTTCTTCCGTGCAGAGTTCTCTCTCTGTAGGGTTGTCTTCCTCCCGGGGCTGGTCGGGGACTACTTCTTCGGTATTGGCGGGGGGTAAAGGCATGTCAGCTCCCTCCTGGTCCCCACCGTGAGCTTGGTCAGTTACATTAGAACCCACTAGGGCCTCTGTGGTCAAGGAAACCTGGTCGTTAAGGTCAGACATAATTTTACTTTCTACTTTTACCGCGTTTACCGTTTGTCGAAGGCTAGGTAGTTGACTGACAGCGTAATCCTCTAAGTGCTGAGGTGGCTGTCGTCTGCGCTGTGGACGTTCTACGTTAGGAGGACCGTTTCGTGGAGTGTTCATCATAGGCCATTTCAATATTAATAACACTATATTAATATTACACTAGTTACCATCCGGTTCGAAGGACCAATTGTAACTGAGGGGTACAATTCCCTGACTGTATTGATAAGTATGGTATTATTAAACCACTACCGCTTGTACTTTAACTTCTGGCCATCCAGTACATGATATAGATATGATGAACACTTTCCCACCTGATGAAACGAAGTCCACACAAATGTATAAATCGAATATTTTATATAGCAAAGGGTATATACAACGTTCACTTAATGACATTTATGATTTGAAATGCACTTGTAAGGCAAATGAGTATTCGTAGGTAAATCAATATTGAATGTCCAATCTCTGGTTACGCAGGGAGCAAATATACAACCTGGTTCTTTAGGGAACTATAGCGATGGTACTTAAATGATTATAGCTGGATACACTAAAGGGGGGGGGGGGGGGTCCCGCTGGTTGTAAGACAGTAGGGGGGGTTAGAAGAGCCGCTGGCGGTATCCCATCTGGCCGACGATTTCTTGGGAGAATTCAGAGTCCTGAACACGATGCCCACAGAACCTCGGTCCGCAGATGAATACAGCTGGACCCTCTGGTGGACGGTAGCTGCCGGTCCACAGCGAAGAGACGTGAGGCGACCTCACTCGGGGTAGAGCGCCGTCTCACCTAGACTCCTCTCCGGGGGGTAGTTCCAACACTCAGCAGTGTTGGCCGTTATCCATGGAATAATCAAAGCACCCAAAGCATGTAGATAATCCAAGCCGTGGAAGGCTCGCCGTCGTCCGGGTAAAGTAATCCAATGTACAGGTCCACTCGTCCTGGCCCGGAGCTCCTCGGATGCAAGCACCACACGTGGTCTGCCCAGCCTGGTTAAGACTCCAGATAACGTCAGGAACGATGGGGGTACTGCTCACTTTATAACTCTAACCGAACGATGCACCATACATAATAGACTATTATTAACTTAATAGAAATACGTCCAACTCGACGGTATAGTGCCAAACTATGACAATTCAACTATTAATCCACACGATATCTCAATGCCTATTCTGAGGCCAAGTAGGCCTTACTGCACCACACGTGCGTCGTGGGTGAGGCTTCGCGTCTGTTACTAGGTTGGAGGGTAAAGGACTAATGGACTAAAAGAAAGTTCTACTTTACTTGCGCCATATATATATGCGCTGTGAACAAATAGTACCATTCGTATTTCGCCAGACGTATTCCTACGCGGAACCGGGCTTGCCACGACATGTTGGTCGGCACGATTGAACTTGAACCAAGGGGCATGGCTGCTGGCGCCAGGTTCTCGTCCAATGGTAGAATGAAACTATTATGGGCTGTTAGTAGACTAAAGGGATATTCAGTGCATATTGTACAAGGAATATACAGGGGATATCAAACGATATACAAATACTATTAAATATATATCCATAAATAAATATATATATTCGGTTTAATCTGATCCTTCACAACAGCCGCCCCCTAATTAGTCCCACCTAATTAGCTAAGCAGAGACAGATTAACCGCACTGTCTACCACTCAAGGTCCGCTGTAAGGGTCAGTCAACTCACAAAGTCATGGGGTCATGGTCATCATCGATAGTGTCTGGGAGTCTGGGCAGTTCTATTAGCCTCGCCACGGGTCGTGTGTAAGTTCGCCCTTGGACGAGCACTTCAGCTGCTCGGACCTTGCCATCGGCACCGGTGATCACTTTGCTTACGCGGCCAGCCGGCCACATAGCTCTGGGTAGTGACTGGTCGATACTCATGACGACTGTTCCTTCTGTCAAATTGTCTCTCTCTTTTACCCACTTCTGGCGGGTCTGTAGAGACGGTAGGTAGTGGAGTAGGAAGCTGCTCCAAAACTTGTCAGCTAGTACTTGACTGTACCTCCACATTCTTCGGCCGTTCGCTTCTTCAGGCCTGTACATTGTCTGGGGTAGCGCGGGGTCCAGCCGCCCCATTAAGAGTGTGTTGGGGGTGACTGGGTCGACATCTGCTACATCACTGGAGACGTAGCCGAGGGGCTTGGAGTTCAATACTCCCTCGATCTCCGTGAGGACTGTCATTAGGACTTCTTCCGCCACAGTCTGGGCCCCAAGCACGGCGTACAGGGCTGTCTTTATAGAACGTACTTCTCGTTCCCAGGTTCCACCGAAGTGGGGTGCGTTCGGGGGATTAAACTGGAAGTCAATCTGGGATGGAGCGAGGTGGGTCTTAAGTTCTGGGCCCATAGCTTGGAAGCTCTCTCTCAGCTCTCTTTCTCCGCCTTTGAAGTTTGTCCCGTGATCAGACAACAATGTAGACGGTTTTCCTTTCCGTGATGTGAACCTTCGGAAGGCCATAAGGAATGAGTCTGTGCTCATAGTCGGAAGGAGTTCGATATGTATCGCTCTGGTGGTCATGCATTTGAATACAATACCCCACCGCTTCTCGGTTCCTCTTCCTCTCTTTATATACAACGGGCCAAAACAGTCCATGCCTGTGGAGTGGAATGGCTTGTCGCCGAGTCGGAGGCGACAGGGAGGCAAGTCAGCCATCCGGGGTATGCTGGGCTGCGTCGCACCGCTTCTCTTCCTTGAAGTATCCAATAGCGATGTCTGATCTCCGCGAAGACTCTCTCTGCTCCTGCGTGGTGTACATCCTCGTCGTATTTCTTTATGATCAGCTCTGTGACCTTGTGTCGGCTGTTCAAGACTATCGGGTACTTAATGTCATCCGGTAGATCGGGGGCTCTCCGCAGGCGACCACCCACTCTGATGAGATTATGGGCGTCACTCTCGGGTGCCAGGTGGAGCAGTCTGCTGTCTGATGGGACGGGCTTTCCTCCCTGTAGACAGTCTAGCTCATCGGGGAACGAGTCTCTCTGGGCTCGTTGTAGTAGAAGAAGTTCTGCTTCTTCGTAGTCAGCTGCTGAAATGTCAGTGGTGGACTGAATCTCTGGGTGGTGCCACAGGAATGTCTTTAGCTGCGCACTCTGTAGGGTAATGCAGTCATCTATGTTGGGGTCTGTGGAGGCGACTGTGCTCAGTCCACAGAACATAGGTTTCTTGTTCTCAGCCTCCTCTTTACTTGCTTCCCGTGGGGTGGGCGTAGGCCACTCTTCTTCCGGGAGCTTGAGGAATTCCGGTCCGTCACTGTAGATGTTGCGACGGGTGAGGTCACCCAGGGACATTCCCCGGGTGATGACGTCAGCTGGGTTGTGTTTGGTGTCCACAGCCAGGATGAAAGCAGTGTGTATCTCGCCTCCCTTCTCTTGGGCACGCAAGTAGGCCACCGATCCATAGGCTACTTCGGAGGCGTCGCTGAAGACGTGTAGATCCATCTTGCATGTCTCTGGCCTCACCGTGGGTGGGAAGTAGCTGCGGCGTATATTGACGCCTGGGAGTGAGCGGAGTTCCGTCTCCCACTCTCTCCATGTGGAGGCAAGGTGTGCGGGTATTGGGTCGTCCCAGCCCTGGTCCTTGTCCCATAGTGCTCGTACAATCATCTTTGCCCTGGTGGTGTAAGGTAGAATACATCCCAACGGGTCATATTGTCTGGCGAGTGTTCTGTACACACTCCGTCTGGTGGTCGGTGTCGCCGTCGACCTTCCCTGCTCTGGAGTCAGGGGTTTGTGTCTATAGTGGAGCGAGTCTGTTTTGAAGCGCCAGACTAGTCCTAGTGTCATTTCTTGGGCTTCTCCTGGGATGGTCGCCATCCAGGTCTCGCTGCTGGCAGCCTTGTCCGCGGGGGAGAGGCTGCGCAATACGTGCGGGTCACTGCTGGCCCACTGCCTGAGATCAAAGCCGCCTTTGATCAGGGAGGCGCGGAGCTTGATTAGGAGAGCCTCGGCTTCTTCTTGAGTCGAAACGCTTTGTAAACAGTTGTCCACGTAGAAACTGTTCTTCACACTGTGTCGGACCTCTTCATCTGCTGCTGGGTCCTCTGCGACCTCTGGGTTGAGGTTGCGCAATACTGGGGGGTTGCTGCTGGCCCGCTGCCGGAGATCAAAGCCGTCTTTGATCAGGGAGGCGCGGAGCAGCGCACGACGTCGCCAGTCAATTTTCTTCTCGACATGTTGCAGGAGTGTGGTGTCTCCTTCTGTCGCTCTGGAGTGGAGGCAGCTAGTGGCTGCTGTTCGGTTGAGAGATTTAGCGAGGGGGCCTTGTAGTGTCCACCCTAGGCGGGTCTCGACTGCTGCAGGACAGCCTCGGGGTCCTGTATGGACCCGGTCAATCGGGACTATGAGTTCTGCATGGTCGGAGCCTATCAGCAGGGTCGGGGTGGCGCCGTCTATGAGCGGGATAGGTAGTTGACGCAGGTGCACATATTTATCCATCAGCTTGGCGATGGGGTAGGTGTACTGCGATAGTCCTATTTCTTGGCTGGTGAAAGCATTTGTAATCCTATACCGTCGCTCTGGCTGCCCGCTTGCTGCGATAGTGAAGGAGACATTCTCGCCTTTTATCGTCTTTAAATCTCTTCTTATTGTCCGAATCGTCATTTGGTTCTCGCTCCCCCGCAGTCCCAGCTGGGCCGCAGCGGACGCGAGCAGAAGGGTCTTCTCTGACCCGTCATCAAGGACGGCGTAAGTGTCCATGACTTTATCTTGGTAGCTCAATGTCACACGGACTTCCTTTAAGAGCACTTGGGCGCCACTGCTGCTGGCGGGGTCAATGTACATGACACTTGCCTTGGTGCCGCTCGATGGTGCAGGTGCAGGCCTTCTTCTGTTACTGTCGTGTAGTATATCTAGATGGGCTCCGTCACACCGACTGCACCTTTTCTTTAGGCGGCATTCGGCTGCCATGTGACTGCGCGCACATCGGTAACAGCGCCTGTTGGACTTTATCCATTGACTCACTTCTTCTGCATTCATCTTTGTGAACAGGTCACATTGTGACAGCCAGTGTTCTTTCTCACAGTAGGGGCACACCATCTTCCACTTCTCTTTTCTCGAGGGGGTACTGTGGCTCTTACTGCTCGGTACTGACTCTGATTGGTGCATGACAGTCACCGATCTTCTTCCATCGTTTATTCTCCTGGGTCCCTCTCTGGAGCTTGGCGTGCTCCGCACGAACGTATCCAGTCGTAAGCTGCTGACTTCTCTCGCCAGGAAGTCGGCTAGATCAAGGAGGGATGGTTCGGGACCGTTAGGATCACGGTGGTCTCTCTGCCGCCTAAAACGCTCTTGTCTTGCGGGTGGCAGCTTCTCTAGAATCCTCTCGACGTTAGAGTTGGCGTATAGCTCATGCATGCCCTTTTCCCGTTGCGCTCCCAGCATCCCTACCAGGGACTGCACTTTGATTGACAGGTCGTCTAATGAGCGATTGTCTGTTGCTGGGGGTAGGCGATCAATATGCCTTATCTCTTGGATTACGTAATCCCATATACGTCCATATCTCTGGTCCAGCGCTGCTAGAGCCGCGGTGTATGGGGTCGTAGAGGTGGCATAGGCTAGCGCTATATTGTGCGCTCGCGGTACTTTCAGGTGCTTCAGTAATATTGCATACTTGTGGCGTTCATCAGCGACATCCACCATCATTGTCTCTAAGCACATCCGGAGCTCCGTGTACTGTGCTCGATTCTCATAGGTGAAGTCTGGAAACGACGGCGTGGCAATGTATGACGCCGTGGATGGCTGATACATCGGCGAGCGTTGGGGGAGAGACCTCCTAGGCGAGTCTCCTCTTGCGCCTCTCTGTGGGCTGGTACCGACAGGGTACCATGGCCCGCTGGTCCAGGTGCTATTCCTCGGGGCTGGTCGTGCATCGTGCTCACCCGTGAATAGAGTCGGGGGTCTGTGGCGCAGCGCCGCGGGGGTATAGCCTGGGCTGTACTGGACCTCCTGGTCCGGTGGAGTACTGTGCTGTCGTCGGGCTTGGTTCTCCTCCTCTCCCTCTTCTTCTTCTATCAGGTCCTCTAGATCCTGTAGTCATTTATTTAGCTTCTCCGCAGTGTACGCCGCTCCTTCCTTGTAGCTGGGTCTCGCTTGGACCGGTCTGGGAAGGGGGTCTGCGGGGGGTATAGGCTTGGTCTGTTGGTCAAGTTCAGGGTTGCTTGCTCGGTTAGGAGACGCTGCCCTTGACTGTTGTCTCGACGAGTTCCTTGAACCCCTGGCGGAGGGAGAGGGTGTTGCCTTGAGGATCAGCTGCTCCATTAGTTGCGCTTGTAGCTTGTCGCACTCGGCTTCACGCTTGGTGAGATCTGCTTCTCTTTGGGCACCGGCAGCGGCGCGCTGTGCGTCGGCCCGGTCTCTTGCCATATTCTCTTCCGTCTGAAGGCGTCTCATCTCCAGGCGTATGTGCTCTTCTTCGCTCCGTTGCTGTGCTTGGAGTCGATCGCGTTCGCCCTGAAGTCGATCGCGTTCACCCTGAAGTCGATCGCGTTTGGTAGAGGCTGTCAGGCTGACGAGGAACGCCTGTTGTAGCATCCTCTCCGCTTCGCTGGGGGAAGACGGTTGTAGAGGTGAGCCGCTCCTGGGTGAGCCGCTCGTTGGGGAGTCCTGGAGCTCTATTTCCTCGGCGCTCTCCTCCTCTTCTTCCGTGCAGAGTTCTCTCTCTGTAGGGTTGTCTTCCTCCCGGGGCTGGTCGGGGACTACTTCTTCGGTATTGGCGGGGGGTAAAGGCATGTCAGCTCCCTCCTGGTCCCCACCGTGAGCTTGGTCAGTTACATTAGAACCCACTAGGGCCTCTGTGGTCAAGGAAACCTGGTCGTTAAGGTCAGACATAATTTTACTTTCTACTTTTACCGCGTTTACCGTTTGTCGAAGGCTAGGTAGTTGACTGACAGCGTAATCCTCTAAGTGCTGAGGTGGCTGTCGTCTGCGCTGTGGACGTTCTACGTTAGGAGGACCGTTTCGTGGAGTGTTCATCATAGGCCATTTCAATATTAATAACACTATATTAATATTACACTAGTTACCATCCGGTTCGAAGGACCAATTGTAACTGAGGGGTACAATTCCCTGACTGTATTGATAAGTATGGTATTATTAAACCACTACCGCTTGTACTTTAACTTCTGGCCATCCAGTACATGATATAGATATGATGAACACTTTCCCACCTGATGAAACGAAGTCCACACAAATGTATAAATCGAATATTTTATATAGCAAAGGGTATATACAACGTTCACTTAATGACATTTATGATTTGAAATGCACTTGTAAGGCAAATGAGTATTCGTAGGTAAATCAATATTGAATGTCCAATCTCTGGTTACGCAGGGAGCAAATATACAACCTGGTTCTCTAGGGAACTATAGCGATGGTACTTAAATGATTATAGCTGGATACACTAAAGGGGGGGGGGGCGGTCCCGCTGGTTGTAAGACAGTAGGGGGGGTTAGAAGAGCCGCTGGCGGTATCCCATCTGGCCGACGATTTCTTGGGAGAATTCAGAGTCCTGAACACGATGCCCACAGAACCTCGGTCCGCAGATGAATACAGCTGGACCCTCTGGTGGACGGTAGCTGCCGGTCCACAGCGAAGAGACGTGAGGCGACCTCACTTGGGGTAGAGCGCCGTCTCACCTGGACTCCTCTCCGGGGGGTAGTTCCAACACTCAGCAGTGTTGGCCGTTATCCATGGAATAATCAAAGCACCCAAAGCATGTAGATAATCCAAGCCGTGGAAGGCTCGCCGTCGTCCGGGTAAAGTAATCCAATGTACAGGTCCACTCGTCCTGGCCCGGAGCTCCTCGGATGCAAGCACCACACGTGGTCTGCCCAGCCTGGTTAAGACTCCAGATAACGTCAGGAACGATGGGGGTACTGCTCACTTTATAACTCTAACCGAACGATGCACCATACATAATAGACTATTATTAACTTAATAGAAATACGTCCAACTCGACGGTATAGTGCCAAACTATGACAATTCAACTATTAATCCACACGATATCTCAATGCCTATTCTGAGGCCAAGTAGGCCTTACTGCACCACACGTGCGTCGTGGGTGAGGCTTCGCGTCTGTTACTAGGTTGGAGGGTAAAGGACTAATGGACTAAAAGAAAGTTCTACTTTACTTGCGCCATATATATATGCGCTGTGAACAAATAGTACCATTCGTATTTCGCCAGACGTATTCCTACGCGGAACCGGGCTTGCCACGACATGTTGGTCGGCACGATTGAACTTGAACCAAGGGGCATGGCTGCTGGCGCCAGGTTCTCGTCCAATGGTAGAATGAAACTATTATGGGCTGTTAGTAGACTAAAGGGATATTCAGTGCATATTGTACAAGGAATATACAGGGGATATCAAACGATATACAAATACTATTAAATATATATCCATAAATAAATATATATATTCGGTTTAATCTGATCCTCCACAACAACTATGCAGTGTACTAATGTACAGTACTATATAGTGCAAAGCAGAAATGGGATGAGGTACAATTTAGGTACAATTTACAGTAAGGTGTACGAGTTGTAGTGCAATCCTTCATCAATAAATATAAAGTGTGGGGAGTGGGTGCTACAGTGTGTTTGTTTAAAGTGGGTGTGTGCTATAAAGTGTGTGGAGTGGGTGCTACAGTGTGTTTGTTTAAAGTGAGTGTGTGCGTGTGGATGTGTGTGCTATGTGCGTTTGGTGGTTGTTGTTGTGTAGTGTTCATTCATTGTTCGTTTAGCAGCCTGATGGCCTGGGGATAGAAGCTTCTTCTGAGTCTTTCTGTGCTCGCCTTGAGACTCCGGTATCGCTTGCCTGACCGCAGCAGTTCAAAGAGGCAGTTGTTCGGGTGACTGGAGTCTTTAATGATTCTCTTCGCCTTGCCCTTGCAACGCTTGTTGTAAATGTTCTGGAGGGTGGGGAGCCCCCCTCCAATTGTGCGTTCGGCTGAACGTGTCACTCTTTGTAGTCTGCTTCGGTCTTGTGCAGTGCTATTCCCAAACCAGGAGGTGATGTTGCCGGTCAAGATGCTCTCTATTGTACATGAGTAGAAGTTCTTAAGGATCTTCTGACTGACTTGGAACTTCCTTAGGCGCCTGAGGAAGTAGAGGCGTTGTCGTGCCTTCTTCACAACACTGTCAATGTGTGTGGTCCATGTCAAATCCTCGGATATGTAGGCTCCGAGGTACTTAAAGCTGTTGACTCTCTCAACCGGTGCCCCGTCGATGCTGAGGGGGCTGTAGTCCTTGACCCCCGACCTCCTGAAGTCCACAATCATCTCCTTTGTTTTGCTGACGTTCAGGGAGAGGCTGTTTTCCTGGCACCATCCCGCCAGGACCTTGACCTCTTCCAGGTAGGCCCTCTCGTCGTTGGCAGAGATCAGGCCCACCACCACTGTGTCGTCAGCAAATTTGATGATTGTATTGCTACTCCGCTGAGTCACACAGTCGTGTGTGTACAGGGAGTAGAGGAGGGGACTCAGAACACAGCCCTGGGGGGCCCCTATGTTGAGGGTGATGGATGAGGAGGTGCAGTTGCCTGCTCTCACCACCTGGGGTCTGCCAGTCAGGAAGTCCAAGACCCACTGGCAGAGGTCATAGTTCAAGCCCAGGTCCCTGAGCTTGGCTATGAGTATGGAGGGGACTATGGTATTGAATGCCGAGCTGTAGTCGATGAATAGCATTCTCACATAGTTCCCCTGCCTCTTGTCCAGGTGTGATGCTGCTGTGTGCAGCACATGGGCTATGGCGTCCTCCGTGGACCTGTTGGGGCGGTATGCAAATTGCAGGGGGTCCATGTTGATGGGGAGGGAGGAGCAGATGTAGCCCTTTACTAGCTTCTCAAAGCACTTCATGGCTATGGAGGTGAGAGCTACAGGGCGGTAGTCGTTGAGGCAAGCAGGCTTGGATTTTTTGGGTACAGGGATAATAGTGGACTTCTTCAGGCAGGTGGGGATGACAGCCTGTTCTAAGGACAGGTTAAATATGTCAGTGAATACTGGGGCCAGTTGGTCGGCACAGACTTTTAGGACGCGGCCGGGGATGCCGTCCGGACCTGCTGCCTTCCTGATATTCACTTTTTTAAAGGTCCGCCTCACCTCATGCTCTGTTACCCTGAACACTGCGCCTCCATCAGCAGCCGACCCCCCACCCCCCATTGCCGTGGCTTGTGAGCTGGTGTTGTTATTACCAGCATCAAACCTCGCATAGAAGGTATTGAGGTCATTTGCTAAGGAGATGTCACTGTTCAGTTTGAGGGAGGCGCCTTTGTAGTCTGTCATCGTTTTGAGCCCCTGCCACATAGCTCTAGAGTCAGCTTGTTCAAACTGGAGTTCAATTTTATCCCTGTAGCGCCGTTTGGCCTCTGACACTGTCCTCCTTACGTTGTATCGCGCCACCTTGTGGTCATTCATGTTGCCTGCCACTAGGCCGTCGTTGTATGCTTTGGTGCGCTCTCTCAGAGCTTCACGGACGGATTTGTCTACCCAGGGTTTTTGATTTGGGTAAACTCTCATTTTGGTAGTGGGGATTGTTTCTTCCACCATAGTACAAACATAGTCCAGCACTGTTTCCGTGTAGACATTAATGTTATCTGTGTCGCGGAACACATTCCAGTCTGTGCAGTCAAACGCAGACCGGAGCGTCTCCTCTGACGTCAAATCCCATTTCTGCACCTCTCGCGAGACTACAGGAGTACTTTTGATTCTCTGTTTGTACATTGGTGAAAGAAAGATTGACGCGTGATCTGATTTACCAAAGCCACTATCAGAATGAGCCTTGTAGCCACCTTTAAATTGCGTGTAACAGTGATCTAGGATGTTACCGCCTCTGGTGTTGCAAGTCACATGCTGATAGAAGTCAGGTAATACCTTTCTCAGATTGGCGCTATTGAAATCACCCAGCACCAAAATGGCAGCGTTAACGTTCGCCGCTTGTATTCTATTTACCTCGTCGTGGAGTCTGGAGAGCGCGACGTTGTTACTGGCTTGCGGTGGAATATACACTCCTACAAGGATGATCGCCGTTAACTCCCTCGGGAGGAAGAAAGGACGACACTTGATGGTTATATATTCCAGGTCTGGGCAGCAGTGGTTGGATAATTCCTTCACGTTAGTTGGATCGCTCCAATTGTTGTTGAACATGAAGGCAATACCTCCTCCACGTTGTTTACCGGACTCTGCTGTCCGATCTTTGCGGTGGATAAAGAAGTGTTCGGCTGGTTGGATTGCGTGGTCTGGAACCTCCGGCGTGAGCCACGTTTCGGTGAAGCAGAGAACGTTGCAGTCCCTAACGTCTCTTTGGTATTGAATCCTTGCTCGGATGTCATCCAGTTTATTGTCAATTGATTGTACATTGGCTAGCAATATACTGGGCAATGGTGTTCGGTGGCGTCTGGATCTCAGCCTGTTACGGATCCCAGCTCTCTTCCCACGCCGTCTGGTTCTTTTGTTCTTGGGATCAAGGAACAAAGGATCTGGTCCTACTCTCCGGAGGATCTCCTCAGGCCATTGTTGCGGTTCGGAAAGCTGGTCCAGTGAGTAATCCAATCGGTAAGTTTCCCGTAATCCGATGTCTATAAGTGACTGACGGTCATACACATTAAATGCCCTACTGTTGGTACAGACAAAACTCTTAAAACTATAAATATTAACAAAAGTAAGCACAGTCTCGACGGAGCGAACAGAAAGGCAGCCGGTCGGTGCAGCGCCATTCTCAAAAGTTTACATTACAAAGTAAACGAAATACAATACAAAATGAATGGAATACTAAAGAAAATAGATCTTATGAGTTATGAACAGTATCTAACTTGTTCGATAAATATAAAGCCGCGTGCCAATAGCCTTCGCAACGCGTGATTTATAAATAAGGCTATTGCTGACTGTTGTGAAGGGCCAGATTAAACCGAATATATATATTTATTTATATATATATATTTAATTGTATTTGTATATTCTCTAATATTCCCTGATATCCCTTGTATATTCCTTGTACAATATGCATTGAATATCCATTCTAGCCTACTGAACATCCCATAATAGTCTCCATTCTACTATTGGTCGAGACCTTGGTGCCAGGCTGCCATACCCCTCAGACCCAGTTCAAACGTACCGATCGACATGTACGAACAAGTCCTAGTTCCGCGTAGGAATTTGGCTACCGCACCACTAATGGGACTATTTGTTCATAGTGCGTATATATACTGCGCTACTAAAGTAGGACTTTCTTTTCAGTCCAGTTTCTTACCCTCCAATAGAGTCACAGACGTAAAGCCTCCCCGCGATGCCACGTGTGGGAGTAAGGCCAAGTTCGCCTACCATCGGTATTGAGACATCGTGTATATTAATATTTGAATAGTCATATTTGGCACTATATCGTCGAGTTGGACGTAGTCTATTAAGCTAATAATAGTCTGTTAATATATAGTGCTTCGTGCGGTGAGAATACTACCGTAGTCAGTACCCCATCGTTTCGGGCAGAGAACTGGCTGCTTACCCAGGGTGGTTGACCCTATGTGAAGCTGCACCCGAGGAGCCCCAGAGCCGACGAGCGAGTGGACCTGTATACCGGATTATTCTACCGACGACAGCCCGCCTTCCCAGGCACGGATTATGCTTTGGATACTTTGATTATTCTATGGATAAAGACCCCCGACACTACCGTGTGTTGGAACCCCCCCCCCCTGGAGAGGACACAAGGTGAGGAGACGCTCTGCAAGACGAGGTCTCTCCACATCTCTCCCCCGTGGACCGGAGAGAGCCGGCCCACAAAGAGTCCACCTGCTTTCATCTGTGGTCCAAGGATCGCCGGCGCATTGAACGGCACTACAGTGGGTTCTCCTGGGATACCCTTGGCCGGACGAGGCAGCTGGATTCTACCCCCCCCCCCTCCTACTCCTGTCGGCTTACAATCGACCGGATTAACCCCCTCTAGTGTATCCAGCCTATAATCATTAAAGTATCATTGCTGTTATTCCTTAACTATTCCAGGTCGTATATTTACCACCTGCGCCTTCAGAGATTGGACATTATCTATTGATATACCGACGAATACTCCTTGCCATAAAAGTGCATACTATTTCAATTCATAAATGTAATTAAGTGATTAAGTGTTTATTCTACACACTATCGCTGTGTAGGCAATAAAGACCTGTTTCTAATTCGTACATTTGTGTTGGATCCGTTTCATCTACGTGAGAGTGTTCATGATAATATATTTATGCCGTGTACTGGGTGGCCGAATATTAAGTACAAAGGTAGTGGTAGTAAGTATCATATCTAGTAATACAGTCAGGGAATTGTACCCCTCAGTTACAATTGGTCCTTCGAGCCGGATGGTAATTAGTGTAATATTAATATAGTGTTATTAATATTGAAATGGCCTATTATGAACACTCCACGAAACGATCCTCCTAACCAACGCCCGCAGCGCGAACGACGGCTCCCTCAGTACTTAGAGGCTTACGCTGTCAGTCAACAACCTAGTCTTCTACTAACAGTAAACGCGGTAAAACTAGAAAGTAAAAGTATGTCTAACCCCAACGCCCAGACTACCCCGCCCATAGAGGCCCCTACGGGCTCTAATGTAACTGACCAAGTTCACGGTGGGGACCAGTGGGAACCAGACATGACTTCACACCCCGCCAGTACTGAAGAAGTAGTCCCCGATGAGTCCCGGGAGGAATACAACGCTACCGAGAGAGAACTCGGCACGGAAGAAGACGGGGAGAGCACCGTGGAGATAGAGCTCCAAGGCTCCGCAAGGAGTACCCCGAGGGAAGGCTCCCCTATACAACCGCCTTCTCCCAGCGAGGCAGAGAGGACCCTACAGCAGGCATTCCTCGTCAGCCTGAAAGCCTCTACTGAACGCGATAGACTCCAGGGTGAACGCGATCGATTGCAGATACAGCAACGGAGCGAAGAAGAGCACATACGCCTGGAAATAAGACGCATTCAGATGGAAGAGAATGTGGCCCGAGACCGAGCAGACAGCCAGCGAGCAGCTGCTGGTGCTCTACGGGACGCAGAGCGCGACAGACAGCAAGCGCAACTAATAGAACAGCTGATCAGACGGACAACACCCTCTCCCTCCGCCAGAGGCTCCAGGAACTCGTCTAGACACACCTCCAGGGCGGCATCCCCTAGCCGAGTAAACAACCCTGAACTTGACCAACAGACGAGGTCTATACCCCCCACAGACCACCTCCCCCCACCGGTCCAAGCGAGACCTAGCAACCGGGAAAGAGCAGCATATCCTGTGGAGAGGCTAAACCAGAGACTACAAGCACTGGATGACCTAACTGAAGACGAAGAGGAAGAGGAGGAGAACCGCGCCCGAAGACAGCACAGTACTCTACCGGACCAGGAGGTCCGGTACAGCCCAGGCTATACTCCCGCGGAGCTGCGCTACAGACCCCCGACTCTATACACGGGTGAGCACGACGCACGACCCGCACCGAGGAACAGCACCTGGACAAGCGGGCCATGGTACACTGCCGGTACCAGCCCATACCAAGGAGCGGGAGGAGACTCGCCTAGGAGGCCTCTCCCCCAACGCTCGCCGATGTATCCACAGTCAGCGCCATACATTGGCACGCCTATGGTACCCGACTTCACCCAAGAGAACCGGGCCCAGTATACAGAACTCCGCATGTGTCTGGAGACCATGTTGGTGGATGTATTGGATGAACGCCACAAATACGCCATCCTACTGCAGCACTTAAAGGTGCCCCGCGCACATAATATAGCGCTCGCCTACGCGACTTCCACCACCCCATACACAGCAGCGCTGGTAGCATTGGACCAGAGGTATGGGCGCATATGGGATTACGTGATCCAGGAGATCCGACACATCGACCGCTTACCCCCAGCAATAGACAATCGAGCACTGGACGACCTGTCCATCAGAGTGCAGTCCCTGGTAGGGATGTTGGGAGCGCAAAGAGAGAAGGGGAAGTATGAACTTTACGCCAACTCAAATGTGGAAAGGATCCTGGAGAAGCTGCCGCCCGCTCGTCAGGAGCGCTTTAGGCGGCAGAGGGACCACAGAGACCCGAATGGCCCCGAACCGAACCTCCTCGATCTAGCAGACTTCCTGGCGAGAGAAGTCAGCAGCCTACGGCTAGATACATTCGGACGGAGCACCCCTGGCTCCAGAGAAGGAACCAGACGACTAAATGATGGAAGAAGATCGGTGACTGTGATGCACCAATCGGAGTCAGTACCGAGCAGCAGGAGCCACAGTACCCCCTCCAGAACGGAGAAGTGGAAGATAGTGTGCCCCTACTGTGAGAAAGAACACTGGCTAGCGCAATGTGACTCCTTCCCCAAGCTGAACGCGGAGGAAGCAGGTCAATGGATAAAGTCCAACAAGCGCTGTTTTCGCTGTGCGCGCTCACACATGGCAGCCGAATGCCGCTTAAAGAAAAGGTGCACCAAGTGCGATGGAGCCCATCTGGACATACTTCACGACAGTAACAGACGGCGCCCTTCACCTGCACCATCCAGCCGCAAAGCGAGCGTCATGTACATCGATCCCGCCAGCAGCAGTGGAGCCCGAGTACTCCTAAAAGTAGTGCGTGTGACACTAAGCTACCAGAATAAAGTCCTGGACACTTACGCCGTCCTCGATGACGGGTCAGAGAAGACCCTGCTGCTCGCCTCCGCTGCGGCCCAGCTAGGGCTGCGGGGAAGCGAAACCCAAATGACAATTCGGACAATAAGACGAGATTTGAAGACGATAAAGGGCGAGAATGTCTCATTCTCTATCGCAGCAAGCGGCCAGCCTGAGCGACGGTACCAGATTGCAGACGCTTTCACCAGCCAAGAAATAGGACTGTCGCGGTACACATACCCCGTCGCCAAGCTGATGGAGAAATATGCACATCTGCGCAAGTTACCGATCCCGCTCATAGACAATGCTATGCCGACCCTGTTGATAGGCTCCGACCATGCAGACCTCATTGTCCCGATAGACCGGGTTCATACCGGACCCCGAGGCTGTCCTGCAGCAGTCGAGACCCGTTTGGGATGGACTCTCCAAGGCCCGCTCGCCAAATCTCTCAACCGAAGTACAGCCACTAGATGTCTCCACTCCCGAGTCACAGAGGGAGAAACCGCACTCCTGCAACACGTAGAGCGGCTATGGAGCTTGGAACAAATGCCCTTTAAGAATGGAAAGAAAGACATTCGCTCTAAAGATGACATTTACGCCATTCACCTCCTCGAGACAGGGACCAAGAGAGTCCCGGTCAACGGCGTGTTGAGATACGCCACGCCACTCCTGCGGCGAGAAGGAATGCCTACTTTCCACGCCAAGACAGACGCCATAGAACGGTACCTGCTGAACACGGAGCGGCGCTTAGCCAAGAACCCCGCCCAAGAGAGTGTATACCGCGCTGAGATTGAGAAGCTCATCACAGCGGGACACGTCACAAAGATGGACATTAAAGAAGCTGACCAGACCACTGAATCGTGGTACGTGCCCCACCACAAGGTCCATCACAACGGTAAAGACCGCATAGTATTTAACTGCAGCTACCAGATCGGATCCCAAAATCTGAATAAAGAGTTACTGCCCGGTCCCACACTCGGCCCCTCCCTACTCGGCGTTCTACTCCGCTTCCGCCAGGAAAAGGTGGCCATCAGCGGGGACATTAAAGGAATGTTCCTGCAGGTGAGATTAGTAGAGGCGGACAAGCCCCTGTTACGGTTCCTATGGAGAGAGAAGCCAGGAGATGAGCACCCAGCCATCTACCAATGGGAAGTCCTCCCCTTCAGAACGACGTGCAGCCCCTGCTGTGCGACATTTGCACTACAGAAACATGTAGCAGAGGACCCAGCAGCGGACGAAGAGGTCCGACACAGCGTAAAGAACAGCTTCTACGTAGACAACTGTCTACAAAGCCTTTCAACCCAGGAAGAAGCAGAGGCTCTCCTGATTAAACTCCGCGCCTCGTTGATCAAAGGCGGCTTTGATCTCAGGCAGTGGGCCAGCAGCGATCCGCAAGTACTGCGCAGCCTCTCCTCCGAGGACAAGGCAGCCAGCAGCGAGACCTGGATGGCTACAATCCCGGGAGAAGCCCAGGAGATGACCCTGGGATTGGTGTGGCGATTCAAAACAGATTCGCTTCACTACAGACACAAGCCCCTGACTACGGAGCAGGGAAGGCCGGCGGCGGCGCCGACCACCAGACGGAGTATGTACACAACACTCGCCCGACAATATGACCCGCTAGGATGTATTCTACCGTACACCACCAGGGCAAAAATGATTGTACGAGCATTGTGGGACAAGGACCAGGGCTGGGACGACCCCATTCCCGCACACCTTGCATCCACCTGGAGAGAGTGGGAGATGGAGCTCCACTCACTCCCAGGCGTTAATATGCGCCGAAGCTACTTCCCACCCACGGTGAGGCCAGAGACATGTAAAATGGACTTGCACGTCTTCAGTGACGCCTCAGAGGTCGCATACGGATCAGTAGCCTACTTGCGGGCCCAAGACCAAGGGGGAGAGATCTACACAGCATTTGTCCTCGCCCGCTCGAGAATAGCCCCACGCAAGCAACAATCTATCCCACGTCTAGAGCTCTGCGCAGCCCTAGCCGGAGCGCACCTAGCCACGCTCATCCAACGTGAGCTCACCATACCGGTGTCTAGAACAATCCTGTGGTCAGATTCCACGACGGTACTCGCCTGGATCAAATCGGACTCATGCAAGTACAAAGTCTTCGTGGGAGTCAGAGTCACCGAGATTCAAGACTTAACCGAAGAGTTAACCGGAGAAACAGAGTGGCGCTACGTTGATACAAAACAGAACCCAGCTGACGTCATCACCCGGGGGATGCCCCTGGATGACCTCACCCGTCGCAATGTCTACAGTGACGGCCCCGCATTCCTAAGACTCCCGGAAGGACAGTGGCCCATGCCTATCCCGAGGGAAGCCAGTCCAGAGGAGGTGGAAATTAAGAAGTCTGTGTTCTGTGGATTGAGCACCGTAGCCTCCACCGACCCTAACATAAACGATTGCACGTCCATAGAGAGTGCACAACAAAGAACATTCCTGCGGTACCACCCGGAGTGCAAGTCCCCCGCTGATATGTCAGCAGCTAACTACGAGGAAGCAGAATTGCTTCTACTGCAGCGAGCCCAGAGAGACTCGTTCCCCGATGAATTGGCCTGTCTACAGGGAGGAAAGCCCGTCCCATCCGACAGCAGATTAATTCACCTGGCCCCCGAGAGCGACGCTCACACCCTCATCAGAGTGGGTGGTCGCCTACGCAGAGCCCCCAATCTACCGGATGACATTAAATACCCGATCGTATTGAACAGCCGACACAAGGTCACAGAGCTGATTATAAAGAAATACGATGAGGATGTACATCACGTAGGAGCAGAAAGAGTCTTCGCGGAAATCAGACGTCGTTACTGGATCCTACAAGGAAGAGAGGCGGTACGACGCTTCCAACGAACATGTCTAGACTGCCGCAAGTGGCGCGCGCAGCCCAGCATACCAAGGATGGCTGACCTTCCTCCATGTCGCCTCCGAATCGGTGACAAGCCATTCCACTCAACGGGTATGGACTGCTTTGGCCCGCTGCACATAAAGAAAGGAAGAGGAACCGAGAAGCGGTGGGGTATTGTGTTCAAATGCATGACCACCAGAGCGATACACATCGAGCTTCTCCCGACCATGAGCACAGACTCATTCCTTATGGCCTTCCGTAGATTCATATCACGGAAAGGAAGACCGTCTACCCTATTGTCCGATCATGGGACAAACTTCAAAGGCGGCGAAAGAGAGCTGAGAGAGAGCTTCCAAGCTATGGGCCCAGAACTTAAGACCCACCTCGCTCCAGCACAGGTTGATTTCCAATTCAACCCCCCAAACGCACCCCACTTCGGTGGCACTTGGGAACGAGAAGTGCGCTCCATAAAGACAGCCCTGTACGCAGTACTTGGGGCCCAGACTGTGGCGGAAGAAGTCCTAATGACAGTCCTCACGGAGATTGAGGGAGTACTTAACTCGAAGCCCCTCGGATATGTCTCCAGTGATGTGGCGGATATCGACCCAGTTACCCCCAACACACTCCTGATGGGGCGGCTAGATCCTGCATTACCCCAGACAATGTACCGGCCTGAAGAAGCGAACGGCCGACGAATGTGGAGGTACAGCCAAGTATTAGCCGACAAGTTTTGGAACAGTTTCCTACTGCACTACCTACCGTCTCTACAGACCCGCCAGAAGTGGGTAAAGGAGAGAGACAATTTGACAGAAGGAACAGTCGTCATGATTATTGATCAATCACTGCCCAGAGCTATGTGGCCGGCCGGCCGCGTAAGCAAAGTGATCACCGGTGCCGACGGCAAGGTCCGAGCAGCTGAAGTGCTCGTCCAGGGTCGCACTTACACCCGTCCCGTGGCAAGGCTCATAGAACTGCCTCGACTCCCAGACACAATCGATGATGACCATGACCCTACAACCCTATGACTTTGTGAAGTTGACTGACCCCTACAGCAAACCCTTATGTGTAAATAGACAACGCGATTAATCTGTCTCCGTTTAACTGATTAGGTCCGGGACCTATTCAGGGGGTGGCTGTTGTGAAGGGCCAGATTAAACCGAATATATATATTTATTTATATATATATATTTAATTGTATTTGTATATTCTCTAATATTCCCTGATATCCCTTGTATATTCCTTGTACAATATGCATTGAATATCCATTCTAGCCTACTGAACATCCCATAATAGTCTCCATTCTACTATTGGTCGAGACCTTGGTGCCAGGCTGCCATACCCCTCAGACCCAGTTCAAACGTACCGATCGACATGTACGAACAAGTCCTAGTTCCGCGTAGGAATTTGGCTACCGCACCACTAATGGGACTATTTGTTCATAGTGCGTATATATACTGCGCTACTAAAGTAGGACTTTCTTTTCAGTCCAGTTTCTTACCCTCCAATAGAGTCACAGACGTAAAGCCTCCCCGCGATGCCACGTGTGGGAGTAAGGCCAAGTTCGCCTACCATCGGTATTGAGACATCGTGTATATTAATATTTGAATAGTCATATTTGGCACTATATCGTCGAGTTGGACGTAGTCTATTAAGCTAATAATAGTCTGTTAATATATAGTGCTTCGTGCGGTGAGAATACTACCGTAGTCAGTACCCCATCGTTTCGGGCAGAGAACTGGCTGCTTACCCAGGGTGGTTGACCCTATGTGAAGCTGCACCCGAGGAGCCCCAGAGCCGACGAGCGAGTGGACCTGTATACCGGATTATTCTACCGACGACAGCCCGCCTTCCCAGGCACGGATTATGCTTTGGATACTTTGATTATTCTATGGATAAAGACCCCCGACACTACCGTGTGTTGGAACCCCCCCCCCTGGAGAGGACACAAGGTGAGGAGACGCTCTGCAAGACGAGGTCTCTCCACATCTCTCCCCCGTGGACCGGAGAGAGCCGGCCCACAAAGAGTCCACCTGCTTTCATCTGTGGTCCAAGGATCGCCGGCGCATTGAACGGCACTACAGTGGGTTCTCCTGGGATACCCTTGGCCAGACGAGGCAGCTGGATTCTACCCCCCCCCCCCTCCTACTCCTGTCGGCTTACAATCGACCGGATTAACCCCCTCTAGTGTATCCAGCCTATAATCATTAAAGTATCATTGCTGTTATTCCTTAACTATTCCAGGTCGTATATTTACCACCTGCGCCTTCAGAGATTGGACATTATCTATTGATATACCGACGAATACTCCTTGCCATAAAAGTGCATACTATTTCAATTCATAAATGTAATTAAGTGATTAAGTGTTTATTCTACACACCATCGCTGTGTAGGCAATAATGATAATATATTTATGCCGTGTACTGGGTGGCCGAATATTAAGTACAAAGGTAGTGGTAGTAAGTATCATATCTAGTAATACAGTCAGGGAATTGTACCCCTCAGTTACACTGACATTTCAAATACTTGGTTCTGAGATGATCAATACAGTAAACATTTATTTCTGATATAGGTGCTGATCAGCAGTAATGCAATGTCATGATTATTATTATTCTGACGTTATTATTTTTATTATTATTATTATTATTATTAAATAAAAAATTAATTAATAATGAATTAATAAGAACTCCTCTCCTTCACTATATAATCTAATTATGAAATCAGATATAGGCCATGGCTTTACAACTTAATAAAGATATTGAATATATATTAAATGGGATAGAAATTAAATTAAATGTATACCAATATAATTAGAGCACTATATTCTTTCATTGCATGGTATACATTTAATTTAGTTTATATCCCATTTAATATATATTCAATCTCTTTATTAAGTTGTAAAGCCCTGGCCTATATCTGATTTCATAATTAGATTATAGTGAAGGAGAGGAGTTCTTATTAATTCATTATTAATTAATTTTTCATTTAATAATAATAATAAAAATAATAATTTCAGAATAATAATAATCATGACATTGAATTACTGCTGATCAGCACCTATATCAGAAATAAATGTTTACTGTATTGATCATCTCAGAACCAAGGGTTTGAAATGTCAGCGATAGCCTTATTTATAAATTAAGTGTTGCAAAGGCTATTGGCACGCGGCTTTATATTTGTCGAACTAATTAGATTCTGTTTATATACGAGCATAACGCCAAGGCCCACAATGTTATAATGATATTTAAATAATGAGTAAGATTGCATGGGATCGAGATATTCGATAATATCTTTCACTGTCTGCACAATTACTGCTGCCATGATCACCTGTTTAGAGGCTAATTTACATAGAACGGGGACATGTTCCGCCCATGTTACCTCATTTAAATA
The DNA here is from genome assembly GCF_963971535.1 of Notolepis coatsorum. Lineage (NCBI taxonomy): Eukaryota > Metazoa > Chordata > Actinopteri > Aulopiformes > Paralepididae > Notolepis > Notolepis coatsorum. The sequence continues at coordinate 60,919,499 of NC_140174.1, read as the reverse complement.
TACGCCAATTGCACGGACGCAAAGCCGACGTTACGCACCGGCTCTGCTTCGGAAAAAGCCGTGCAAAGCCTTTGTGGATTCCTCCCTTAGTCTTTGTTGTTACTGTCTAGTCTTAGTATTTGTAGTTACTGTCTGTGAATTGAAAATGGGGGACCCTGATGTAAACAAGACAAACGTCTTTCTATGGTCTGCATCACCTTAACAATTGTGTGTATTGAGCCGTACTGTATTGTACCCATTCTGCAATCTGTTAAATAAAGTTTTCATTCATTCATTCATGTTATTAGCTTGTCTGCTTGTTCTGTCCCATTGTTGTGTGTCTTGCCATCCGTAGTTGTAGTTCTTTGTTGTTTCATGTAGTTATTTGTCAGTCTGTCTCCCCTCCCAGGTGTCTCCAGTTGTAATCATCCCAGGTGTTTCTCGTTTGTCATTTTTTCTGTTTTTGAGTTCCTCGGTTCCCAGTCTCTGTGTGGGTCCATTATTGTTGCTACACTGTCAGTGTCCCATGTGCTCATAAAGTAAGTGTTTCCTTGTTTAGTGTTTTTCGTGCTTAAATGTGTAGTGTGGTTTCCCCGCCCTTGTAGTGTAGTGTTGGCTGAGAGGTTTTTGTTTTTGTTTTTCCTATACTCTTGTTTTTGTGTTTAAGTTCATTATAAATAAAAGTCCATTAACTCGCTGCCTGCCTGGTCTTGTCTGACCCTGGGCCCTCATTTATCAACGATTCTTAGAAAGTGTTCTATTTTCGTACTTAACACTTTGAATGCCCAGCAGGGGGCGCACATTTAGTGCTTGAATGCCAACATCCACTCCAATGTTAACGTTAATATCGCCTAATATATGTTTTAAATTATGGCTATGTGTCTAATCTGCCCGTTGCATTATCAATGACCCATTTCCAGTCAACATTGTGGAAGCAGATTGTTTTTTTATCGGTTCATTTCCGTTTGATAGCATTTTGAAAAGCACTAGTTTTCACAGAAAATAGAAGACATTCTATGATAATCGCCCTTTACTGTAATATTCTAGAACGTTGTCATTTTGCGGCCTATTTATGAATAGTTTTCAAATAAACGCTCGATTCTCTCAGTTCCTGATCACTCTTAGAGTCAAACAGCCATATCACATAATCACATAAAAGCGTATATCTCCGTAAAAACGGGTCTGATTATCCTAAGACTGGTAACATAGATTCCTTACCTGAGATCAGATGGTATCCAAATGGATTATTCCAATTCATGATCGCCATTCGAAAAAATCGATCCTTTTATTGATCCCACGAGTATACTGTAAAAACACATAATCCCCGCTGCTCTGAGGGTCCAGAGTGGAGCTGATCGACCCCGGCTGCGTGAGTGAGAAGTAAAATGTGGAGTCCGGGATTTTTTTTCTCATTCATTTTCACTGAGTCCAATCCAAAACGGTGAATTACCATCTGGGAGACGATAGGGGGCGCTTTTTTCACACCTGAGCGCCTGGAGTGGCTGAATTTCCAACGGTAGACTCGGTTGATGAAATATGATTTCAGATCCCTAATAAAAAAAAATACGAGAAAATACGAGAATTCTCGTGAGTGGGCATATAACCTGCGGGGGGTAAACCCGAGAAAACTCGGGTTGGGCAATCAAAGTGTTAAGCACAGAATTTAGAATGTGTGTACGCACAGAAATATTGGGATTTATCAACCATGCGTACACGGGTCCTACGCTCCTCCGTGTTGATAAATACCATTAAGTTCTACGCTCCACGCTCGTGCACGATTTTAAGTTTTTGCATATAGCACTGGCCGTAATTAACCATATACGCTAATGGAACACCCCCATGAAATGTGGAAAAATGGACTAAGCCGAGCGAAGCGTGTTATGGAGAAATACGTGACAGGCTGACAGACATGTACACGTACGGTGATGTCGGATATGATATCTATTAACTTAAAGACCATATTAACTAATAAAGGCCGTGCTGGAATATGACAGCCTTTTTCCGCTTTCATTCGATTAATACCCAGGGATTAAAGATCTCCTCAATTTTATTCCAAATCGCGACGGGTTTTCCGTAAATTTTCTACCTGCTGCATATGATTTGTAGAGGCATACAATCTATTTTGATGTTGGTATTGGGTAGCCTATATAAACAATAATACGAGAGCATATACAAGAACAATGAATCTCACTGCCATGTATGATGTAGCCTATATACGCCATGTGTAGCCTGCCTATATGTGATCAATACAAACGTGAATTTGAATTCCATCATGTCTGTGTGCGGGTCTGCGGGAGCAATGTAAATAAGAACGTGCACTGAAAAGTTACAGTATGTAGTTGGTTGATTATTTGTATGACAGTCAGTAAACCCTTGCAAAAAGTATCCGTTTTATTTAATGAATTGAAAACATGCAGCATGCCTTTCCTCCCGGCATGAGCAACGACATGAATCAGGCAAATGTGCATCACTGAGTGGAATCCCTTTCTATTCACATAACTGCATTTGTGATGGAGCTTTGACAGCTACATGGGTGGTACAGTAACAGTCTATTGCTCGATCCATCTACAATATCACGATGGACCGTGCCATGCAGCCTATGTATAGCCTGCCTATGTGATCAATAAAAACGCGAACTTGAATCCCATCATCATATTCATATGTTGTGTCTGTCCACTATGTTTGTTACTTTGTTATTTCCTCCCCCCCTATCTATGTAAAGCGACCATGGGTCTCTTGAAAGGTGCTATATAAAATGAAGCTATTATTATTATTATTATTATTATTATTATTATTATTATTATTATTATTATTATTATTATTATTATTATCACGTCTGAGCTCACAAAAAAAATTAAAAACTGTCTTTTAGTCTCAGTGACGTTTCAACGGAGGTAATCTATTCTAACCAACAAATTGAAGTAGAAAGCATTTAGTTGTGGCCAATCTTATTTGGAAACATGACACACAAAATAATAGTATTTCGCTTTTTATTTGAAATATATAATCGTGTTTGGAGGTGGGTGTTCTGCGTCCGCACCCCCCCCCCCCCCCCCCCCCCCATGCCAAACAAGCAGGCCAACCTCTTGTTCGCACGTGAGCCAGTTATAATTACACTACTATCGCTATTTTACAATGAACTATAATGAATTACGGGTCATACAGAAGTTGAACACGCCAGTGTTGAAACTAATGCACGGAAGCTTATTTCCGCGTTGAAGACTGCAATAATAATATTCTACCACCGGGCGCCAGGTACGCACGGTCGGAGCTGTGAGTAGATATACGCACAAAGTCAAGCGCACGTTCAAATTGATAAGTCCCACACTTTGCTTAGAAACGATCGTACGCACGGGTTACGCACATATCTGTGCGTACGCAACGTTGAAAAATGAGGGCCCTAGATCCTATTGCATCATCACACCAAAACCCCACATAAAGAGGAAGGGAGAGAGAGAAAGATAGAGCAGGGGGGAGAGGTAGAGAGAGGGGGAATGGAGAGAGATGAGAGGGAAGAGAGGGGAGAGGGGTACTGTAGACATACACACAAAGTTAATGAAATGGAGCCCATACATGTCCTTGCTGTTGCAAGTCATGGCCTTTCTCCTGTGTATAGTTGTGTTGCATTGTGTTGCGTTGTTATGTTTTGTTGTGTTGTGTTGTATTATGTTGTGCTGCCTTGTGTTGTGTTGAGTTGTGTTGTGTTGCATTGTGTTGTGCTGTGTTGCGTTGTGTTGTCCTTTATTGTGTTGTTGTGTTGTGTTCTTGTGTTGTGTTGTTGTCTTGTGTTTTGTGTTGTTGTGTTGTGTTGTATTATGTTGTGCTGTGTTGTGTTGTATTATGTTGTGCTGCATTGTGTTGTGCTGCATTGTGTTGTGCTGTGTTCTTGTGTTGTTGTGTTGTGTTGTGTTATCTTGTGTGTTTGTGTTGTGTTGTTGTGTTGTGTTGAGTTGTGTTGTCTTGTGTTGTTGTGTTGTGTTGTTTTGCGTTGTGGTGTTGTGTTGTGGTGTGTTGTTGTGTTGTTGTCATATGCATCAAGGCTTCTCCAGGAATACTGACTCCAGAAATAGGTTGAAAACAGGGGAATATTGAGTGGATACTGTGGATTTTCCAGGCTAATCATATTCACAACCAGCTGCCAGGGATGGTATCATTATAGTCCACATACATACTGTACACTACATACATACATTCATACATACATACCGTAAATCCTCAAATAGAGGAGGGACCTCCGATAAAGGAGGGGCCTCTTATAATGGGGGGGGGGGGGGTGTTGATGTTGATGCATTTAGACAAACACAGGCCTGGCTCTAATATAAGGGTGCAAAAAAAAGTATTTTTTTTATTTTTCGTGCCGTGATATAGAATGAGATAAACTCTTGCCAATGGAAATCAAGTGCTGCCTCCCGCTACACTTACTACTGTACATTAACGTTTCCCTCTGGTTAGCTTTAGTGCTAGCCGCTAGCTAACGTTGTCATAATATCTAGATATGTGGTGTCAGCTGGATGACGTTGACTTCGTTTGCAAACGTTAACGTTCGCTATCTATATGGCATTGGCAGACGAGGCTGGCGTTGTCCAGTTGACACATTACAGACCATGATGCTACGATAACGTTAATAGCTAAAGCTACTGCATGTAAACAACTCGATTCAACTGAGGAAGTTGAGAAGGTACCACACGCTAAACCGTCCCCGGACCCCACAACCTAGTATAGACAGTTCCAACTTCAGTGAGTGAATTACGTTAATCCCACAATTACTCAACTGCACTCAATATTTAAATACCAATGCTAGTCTAAATAAACGTAGACAGACAATGTACGTATTAAAAAAAAAAAAAAAAAAAAAAAAAAAAAAAAAATAATAATAATAATAATAATAATAATAATAATAATAATAATAATAATAATAATAATAATAATAATAATAATAATAATAATAATAATAATAATAATTGTTCTGAAGGTCCAGATTAACACTGAAAGTCTGCATTTATTATTTTGTATAACTTATATATTGTTTATATATATAAGATATATATCGTTATGTCATCTGTTTGCCTAAACAGTATTCTCCATTCGCTTATGGTAGATCCCATTCTGAACGACTAGGCGCCAGAGACGCGCCCCCTAGACATGGTTTCTAGACATGTTCAGACATGTTCAGACAAGCCCAGAGCGAGCGCATTGATTCTGTACAGGTGAACAGGCTGAGCCCAATAGGGACCAGATAGAGTATATTGTGTAGACGGTGCAAACAGCAGCAGCAGTAGCATAACAGGAAAACTAGCAGAGCAAGAGTGAAAGACGTCCGGTACAGTTGTACACAGACCGACAGCGGTGTATCGTTATAGAGAGCTAATGGCTATTTAGATACGACTATAATATTGTCGAGCCATTATTGGCACAGTATAGTGACTTGTGTAAGCGAAGTAACGTGGAGAGACTTATAGTTAAACCCAGCGCCGTTTGGATATAACTACTCATTGGAGACCGTCTGCGGGTTAGCTTCACGTACAAACGAAGCTAGCTAGCTACCATCTATGCCAACGGGCTTTTGGATTAATAGCTATTAACCCTGCCATCGGACGCTAGGATTACAAGGACCGGTTCCGTACGAGACCCCTTCTTCCAGCGACGACAGGATTATCCGACCAGTCTACAGTCTCTCTGGGGCAGGAGCTCTAGAGAGAACCCATCGTCTCCAGCCACCATCTTGCTTTCCCTGTATCGCCTCGCTTCGTCTCACTCCCTTCAGAGCTCCACCGGTCGAGTATCCGTAGTTTAGGAACTATTCCTTACCGCTGACTTTGTTGCACTGACATTCTATTATTAAAGAATAACAGTACTAAATAATATGTATGTTGCTATGACTTAAAATGCTATTAACTTGGTATCCCTGTCCCCACGCAGTCAATTGAGTGCCCGCCATTTTGTCTAACTGTACTGTCTGGCTATTAATATTCTTTAGTAGTGGTTTAATCTAAACAATCTTTAATACAGTCAGGGTTGTGTAGCCCCTTAGCTACAATTGGTCCTTCGAGCCGGATGGTATCAGTAATAATAATCATATTAGTGATAATATGGCCAGCGGCGGACACTCTCCAATCGGCTCTCCCCCATTAGAGCGCCCTAGGCGCCAGCGTCAGCCCCCTCCCCACTTGGAGAACTACGCTGTAGATTTACCTCCTAGCTTATCTACGAGGACGTTAAGCAAGGATAACATTAGTAGCTCAAGTATGCCCAACCTTATCGACCTGTCAACCCCACCAGTAGAGACCCAAGCTAGTTTAAGTGAAACTGACTTAGCCTACGGGGGGGACAAGCGGGGCATGACTTGACTATACCCATAGAACGCTGCGCCCCCGAGATGGACCTCGGAGCGCAAGAAGGTAAAGATGCGCCCCCGAGATGGACCTCGGAGCGCACCAGAGTAAAGAGCACCGCGCCCCCGAGATGGACCTCGGAGCGTGGGAGAAGACAAAGTACAGCGCCCCCGAGATGGACCTCGGAGCGCATGAGGAGACCAGGTCACCGCCAAGCCCTGCCAACTCCAGATCACCATCATCAGCGTCATCCCCAAGCGAGGCCGTCCAGAGGCTAGCACAAGTCCAGATCGCCACGATAACCGCTTCGGCGGAAAGAGACCGCCTCCAGGCGCAACAAGAGAGTGAGCGTGATCACCGCCAGAGTGAGCGTGACCGCCTCCAGGGTGAGTGTGACCGCCTCCAGGCGCAATGAGAAAGTGAGCGCGAACATCTCAGACTGGAAGAGAGTCGCCTCCAGGCTGACGCCACGATGACCATCAGACTGGAAGAGAGGCGCCTCCAGGCTGAGGAAAACATGGAGCGAGACCGCGCCAATGCGCAGCGTGACGCAGCCAATGCGCAGCGCGAGGCAGAGCGAGACCGCGCCAATGCGCAGCGCGACGCGGCCAATGCGCAGCGCAAGGCGGAGCGAGACCACCTACAAGCACAAATGATGGAGCAATCGCGCCAGAAGGTGACTCCCCACTCTTCCACCCGGAGCTCCCGGAGATCATCACGACACGGGTCGAGGGCACCTTCCCCTCCCCGACAAAGCTACACGGGACCCCGCCTAAGGGAAGAACCTGCTTACGTTGCAGAGCAGCTAGCCGAGCGACTACAAAGCCTGACTGAGGACGAGGGAGGACAGAAAGCCCACCCGCACGACCCCATCTCAGACCAGGAGGATCAGTGCAGCCCCAGTCTCAGTCCCGACACGCTGCGTTATGAACCCCCAACACGTCCCAGTGGGGAGTTCGAGCACCAGACGGCACCGAGGAATAGTGCCTGGGAACCCAGCCTCTGGTTCCCGCCCAGCACGAACCAACGACCCCACGTACGGGGAGACTCGCCAAGGAGGCCTCTCCCCCCACGTGCGTCAGTGTCACAGCCATCCATGGCATCCTACATTGGGACACCCACATTCCCAGACTTCACAAGAGAAGACCGAGCGCAGTATACCGAGCTGCGTATGTGCCTAGAGACAATTATGTCCGGAGTACAGGACGAGTCATACAAGTATGCCATTCTCCTTAAGCACCTCAAGGTAACTAGAGCGCACAACATAGCGCTGGCATACTCCAATTCACAAACTCCCTATTCCGACGCCCTGGTTGCCCTCGACGCACGTTACGGACGTACATGGGACTATGTCATTCAGGAGATACGTGAGATCGAACGTCTCCCCCCAGCTAAAGACAACCGAGCCCTGGACGACCTATCCGTCAAAGTACAATCCCTGGTAGGGATGCTCGGGTCCCAACGAGAGAAGGGGATGTACGAGTTGTACGCCAACTCCAACGTGGAGCGTATATTGGAGAAGCTCCCCCCATTCCGCCAAGAACGTTTTCGGCGGCAAAGAAACTACCGTGACCCAAATGGCCCAGAACAATCACTCCTGGACCTTGCTGACTTCCTAGCCAGGGAGGTTAGCAGCCTAAGAATTGACACCTTCACATGGGGTGGCTCGAACATTAAAGAGGGGCCGAGAAGGTTTAAAGACCAAAGCAGGCCCATCACCGTGATGCACCAGGCCGAGTCGGTGTCACGACAGAAGAGTCACAACCCCCCCGCCAAGGGGAAATGGAAGATCGCATGTCAATACTGCGACAACGAACACTGGCTGTCACAGTGCGACGCATTCAAGAAACTGACCACCGTCGAAGTAAGTCAGTGGATTAAAGATAACCGCCGCTGCTTCAGCTGCGCGCGTGGCCACATGGCAGCAGAATGCCGCCTTAAGAAGAAGTGTGGCAAGTGTGACGGCGCTCACCTCGAAGCACTGCATGAGAGCAACAAGTGAAACCCCGCCCCACAAAGCAGCTCGAGAGCAGAAGTACTCTACATCGACCCCGCGAAGAGTGGGAGCTCCAGGGTGATCCTCAAGGTGGTACGAGTACTCCTCAGTCACAGGGACAAGGTACTCGACACCTACGCCGTCCTCGACGACGGGTCGGAGAAGACCCTCCTCCTCGCCTCCGCCGCGACCCAGTTGGACCTGTGGGGTCCAGAGGAGACCATGACCCTCCGTACCATTCGTCGAGACTTAAAGACAATCAAAGGTGAAAACGTCTCGTTCACCATTGCAGCGATCGACCAGCCCGAGAAGCGGTACAGCATCAGCAAGGCGTTCACAAGCTACGACACGCTATGATTACCCCATCCCACAGCTGAGGGAGAAGTACGACCACCTACGCCAACTGCCCATACCGCTCATTAGCGGCGCTACGCCGACCCTACTCATTGGCTCCGACCACGCGGACCTCATTGTCCCAACTGATGCGGTCCACATCGGACCCAGAGGATGCCCAGCCGCGGTTAAGACCCGACTGGGATGGACGCTCCAGGGCCACCTCTCCGGGCCTTCCAGCCGACCAACGTCCACACGCTGCCTTTACACCAAGGTGAGCGACACAGACAATACCCTCCTACAGCACGTTGAGAGGCTATGGACACTAGACTCGCTGCCATTCAAGAACGAACGCAAGATGGTTCGATCCAAAGAGGACAAGTATGCCATAGCTCTACTCGAGCAGAAGACTACGAGGATCGAGGTCGACGGAGTGCTAAGATACGCGACCCCACTCTTGAGGCGGGAAGGGATGCCCACTCTGCATGTGCCTAAGGGAGCGACGCACCACTACCTACAGTGCACTGAGCGGCGCCTCGCCAAGGATCCCCCCCAAGCAACGATATATCGCACCGAGATCGAGAAGCTGGTAACAGCCGGCCACATAAAGAAAATCGATGACCACGAGGCAGAAAGGACGACAGTCATGGTACGTGCCCCACCACAAGGTCACCCACAACGGAAAGAACCGCATCGTGTTCAATTGCAGTTATCAGATTGGACAGCAGAATCTGAATAACCTACTCCTGCCCGGCCCGACACTCGGACCCTCCCTCCTCGGCATCCTGATACGCTTTCGTCAGGACAAAGTGGCCATCAGCGGCGACATCAAGGGAATGTTCCTACAAGTCCGACTGATGGAGGAAGACAAGCCTCTACTGAGGTTTCTGTGGAGAGAGAGGCTCGACGACGAACAACCCTCGATATACCAATGGGAGGTACTCCCATTCGGCACCACCTGCAGCCCGTGCTGCGCCACGTTCGCGTTACAGAAGCACGTGGCGGAAGACCCCGGAGCCGACGATGATGTCCGACACAGCGTCGAAAGAAGTTTCTACGTGGACAACTGCCTACAGAGCGTATCCACGCCAGAAGAAGCAGAGAGCATCCTACTGAAGCTACGAGCTTCATTAGCCAAAGGTGGATTCGACCTCCGACAGTGGTCCAGTAGCGACCCTCAAGTTCTCCAGCGCCTCCCCCCAGAGACCAAGGCCGCGAGCAGCGAGACCTGGATGGCGCACACCCCAGGCGAAGCGCAAGAGATGACCCTGGGCCTCGTCTGGCGCTTCAAGACGTACTCGCTTCACTACCGACACACACCTCTGAGGACGGATCAGGAGACGTCCACGACTAGACTGACCACTCGGCGGAGTGTGTACCGAACACTCGCTAGCCAGTACGACCCAATGGGATGTATCCTCTCCTACACCACCCAGGCGAAGATGCTGGTGAGAGAACTGTGGGACAAGGAGCAGGGCTGGGACTACCCCATACCCGAGCACCTGGCTACCACATGGAGAGAGTGGGAGGATGAACTTGTCTTACTCCGCGAGGTGGCCATCCCGCGGAGTTACTTCCCCCCTACAGTGCGGCTGGAGACGTGTCAGATAGACCTGCACGTCTTCAGCGACGTCTCTGAAGTGGCGTACGGATCAGTGGCCTACCTGAGAGCCCGAGAAGAGGGAGGAGAAGTCCACGTAGCCTTCGTCCTGGCCCGCTCGAGGATAGCTCCCCGCAAGCAGCAGTCGATCCCGCAACTAGAGCTCTGCGCAGCTCTGGTAGGCGCGCAACTCGCAAAAATGGTACAAAGTGAACTCACCATACCGGTGCATGAGATCATCCTATGGTCAGACTCCATGACCATACTCACCTGGATCCAGTCCGCCTCCTGTCGGTACAAAGTTTTCGTCTGAGTCCGAGTAACCGAAATCCAAGACCTGGTAGGAGCGGCATGTTGGAGATATGTTGACACCAAGCAGAACCCGGCGGATGTCATCACACGGGGGATGTCCCTAGCCGACCTCACCCGTCCTAACCCATACAGTGATGGTCCAGAGTTCCTCAAGCTCCCGGAGGAGAAGTGGCCTATCCCCACACCACGGGAGGCGAACCAAGATGAGTCAGAAATAAAGAGGTCTATGTTCTGCGGGCTGAGTCAAGCCCCGGCTCCAACGGACCCGGACCTAGATGACTGTCTAACCCTGGAGAGTGCTCAGAAGTTCAAGTTCAAGTTCAAGTTCTTTAATAGTTGTCATACAGAAGTACAGAATACTTTCATACAAAATGCTTCTTACTGTTACGCTCCAGAGACTGTGCTAGACAAGATAGTATCAAATAACATAATAACATAATATAGCATGAATTTAGAAGAAGAAAATGAGGTCACAGTTGTTCGGTATAGACATATGTACAATGTTCTGAGTTACCATATAATATACAATACACAACTATGCAGTGTACTAATGTACAGTACTATCTAGTGCAAAGCAGAAATGGGATGAGGTACAATTTTAGGTACAATTTACAGTAAGGTGTACGAGTTGTAGTGCAATCCTTCATCCATAAATATAAAGTGTGGGGAGTGGGTGCTACAGTGTGTTTGTTTAAAGTGGGTGTGTGCTATAAAGTGTGTGTAGTGGGTGCTACAGTGTGTTTGTTTAAAGTGAGTGTGTGCGTGTGGATGTGTGTGCTATGTGTGTTTGGTGGTTGTTGTTGTGTAGTGTTCATTCATTGTTCGTTTAGCAGCCTGATGGCCTGGGGATAGAAGCTACTTCTGAGTCTTTCTGTGCTCGCCTTGAGACTCCTGTATCGCTTGCCTGACGGCAGCAGTTCAAAGAGGCAGTTGTTCGGGTGGCTCGAGTCCTTAATAATTCTCTTAGCCTTCCCCTTGCAACGCTTGTAGTAAATGTTCTGGAGGGTGGGGAGCCCCCCTCCGATTGTGCGTTCGGCTGAACGTGTCACTCTTTGTAGTCTGCTTTGGTCTTTTGCAGTGCTATTCCCAAACCAGGAGGTGATGTTGCCGGTCAAGATGCTCTCTATTGTACATGAGTAGAAGTTCTTAAGGATCTTCTGGCTGACTTGGAACTTCCTTAGGCGCCTGAGGAAGTAGAGGCGTTGTCGTGCCTTCTTCACCACACTGTTAATGTGTATGGTCCATTTCAAGTCCTCGGATATGTGGGCTCCGAGGTACTTGAAGCTGTTGACTCTCTCAACCGGTGCCCCGTCGATGCTGAGGGGGCTGTAGTCCTTGACCCCCGACCTCCTGAAGTCCACAATCATCTCCTTTGTTTTGCTGGCGTTCAGGGAGAGGCTGTTTTCCTGGCACCATCCCGCCAGGACCTTGACCTCTTCCAGGTAGGCCCTCTCGTCGTTGGCAGAGATCAGGCCCACCACCACTGTGTCGTCAGCAAATTTGACGATTGTATTGCTACTCCGCTGAGCCACACAGTCGTGTGTGTACAGGGAGTAGAGGAGGGGACTCAGAACACAGCCCTGGGGGGCCCCTATGTTGAGGGTGATGGATGAGGAGGTGCAGTTGCCTGCTCTCACCACCTGGGGTCTGCCAGTCAGGAAGTCCAAGACCCACTGGCAGAGGTCATAGCCCAAGCCCAGGTCCCTGAGCTTGGCTATGAGTATGGAGGGGACTATGGTATTGAATGCCGAGCTGTAGTCGATGAATAGCATTCTCACATAGTTCCCCTGCCTCTTGTCCAGGTGTGATGCTGCTGTGTGCAGCACATGGGATATGGCGTCCTCCGTGGACCTGTTGGGGCGGTATGCAAATTGCAGGGGGTCCATGTTGATGGGGAGGGAGGAGCAGATGTAGCCCTTTACTAGCTTCTCAAAGCACTTCATGGCTATGGAGGTGAGAGCTACAGGGCGGTAGTCGTTGAGGCAAGCAGGCTTGGATTTTTTGGGTACAGGGATAATAGTGGACTTCTTCAGGCAGGTGGGGATGACAGCCTGTTCTAAGGACAGGTTAAATATGTCAGTGAATACTGGGGCCAGTTGGTCGGCACAGACTTTTAGGACGCGGCCGGGGATGCCGTCCGGACCTGCTGCCTTCCTGATATTCACTTTTTTAAAGGTCCGCCTCACCTCATGCTCTGTTACCCTGAACACTGCGCCTCCATCAGCAGCCGACCCCCCCCCCCCCATTGCCGAGGCTTGTGAGCTGGTGTTGTTATTACCAGCATCAAACCTCGCATAGAAGGTATTGAGGTCGTTTGCTAAGGAGATGTCACTGTTCAGTTTGAGGGAGGCGCCTTTGTAGTCTGTCATCGTTTTGAGCCCCTGCCACATAGCTCTAGAGTCAGCTTGTTCAAACTGGAGTTCAATTTTATCCCTGTAGCGTCGTTTGGCCTCTGTCACTGTCCTCCTTACGTTGTGTTGCGCCACCTTGTGGTCGTTCATGTTGCCTGCCACTAGGCCGTCATTGTATGCTTTGGTGCGCTCTCTCAGAGCTTCACGGACGGATTTGTCTACCCAGGGTTTTTGATTTGGGTAAACTTTCATTTTGGTAGTGGGGATTGTTTCTTTCACCCTAGTACAGACATAGTCCAGCACTGTCTCCGTGTAGGCATTAATGTTATCTGTGTCGCGGAATACAATCCAGTCTGTGTTGTGAAACACTGACACTAGTGTATCCTCTGACGTCACATCCCATTTCTGCACCTCTCGCGAGACTACGGGAGTACTTTTAATTCTTTGTCTGTACTTTGGTGTAAGGAAAATGGATGCGTGATCTGACTTGCCAAAGCCACTATCAGAATGAGCCTTGTAGCCACCTTTAAATTGCGTGTAACAGTGATCTAGGATGTTACCGCCTCTGGTGTTGCAAGTCACATGCTGGTAGAAATCAGGCAATACCTTTCTCAGATTGGCGCTATTGAAATCTCCCAGGACATTCCTATGGCACCACCCGGAACTTCCCCCCACCACAGACCTCGACGCATCTGCCTACGAGGAAGCGGAACTTCTTCTGCTACAGAGAGCACAAAGAGACTCATTCCCAGAAGAAATAGATTGTCTGAGAGGGGAAAAGCCAGTCCCCTCAGACAGTCGACTCCTCACCTTAGCCCCAGAGATCGACGCCCAGCACCTCATCAGGGTGGGTGGTCGGTTGAGATGGGCCCCGGACTTGGCTAAGGATGTTAAGCATCCCATCGTCCTAAACAGCCGACACAAGATAACAGATCTGATCATCAAGAAGTACGACAAGGTGGTGTGCCACGCGGGGGCCGAGCGAGTCTTTGCCGAGATCCGACGGCGCTTCTGGATACTCCAAGGGAGAGAAGCTGTACGTCGATTCCAATGGACTTGCCCGACCTGTCGCAAGTGGAGGGCACAGCCTAGTATTCCGAAGATAGCAGACCTGCCTCCCTGCCGCCTCCGACTCGGCGAGTGGGCCTTCCATTCCATGGGCGTGGACTGCTTCGGCCCATTCAACGTCAAGAAGGGAAGAGGAACAGAGAAGAGGTGGGGCATTGTGTACAAGTGCATGACCACCCGAGCTGTTCACATTGAGCTCCTCCAGTCGATGAGTACAGACTCGTTCCTCATGTCATTCCGGAGGTTCCAAGCGAGGAGAGGGACCCCATCAGTGCTATTGTCAGACCAAGGGACAAATTTCCGAGGAGGAGACACGGAACTGAGAGAGAGCTTCCTGACCATGGGTGATGAACTCAAGATCCGCCTCGCTCCTGCTCAGGTCACCTTCCAGTTCAACCCCCCGAATGCCCCCCATTTCGGGGGAACGTGGGAGAGAGAGGTCCGATCCATAAAGACTGCTATGTACACCATACTTGGAGCCCAGACCGTGGGCGATGAAGTCACTGCACAAGACCGTAGCAGACTACAAAGAGTGACACGTTCAGCCGAACGCACAATTAGAGGGGGGCTTCCCACCCTCCAGAACATTTACAACAAGCGGTGCAAGGGGAAGGCTAAGAGAATTATTAAGGACTCGAGCCACCCGAACAACTGCCTCTTTGAACTGCTGCCGTCAGGCAAGCGATACCGGAGTCTTATGGCGAGCACAGAAAGACTCAGAAGGAGCTTCTATCCCCAGGCCATCAGGCTGCTAAACGAACAATAATCGCTAAACGAACAATAATCACTATGCAACAACCATCAAATGCACACAGCACACACACCCACACGCACACACTCACTCAAACAAACAACACACTGCAGCACCCACTCTCCACACTTTAGATCACACAAACACACTTACACTTTATATTTATTGATAAAGGATTTGCACTACAACTCGTACACCTACTGTGAATTGTACCTAAACTGCACCTCGTCCATTTATGCCTTGCACTATATAGTATTGTATATTAGTACACTGCACAGTATTGTATATTGTATGGTAACTACGTCTACGAACATTGTACATATGTCTAAACTGAACACTGTGACCTCTTTTTTTACTTCTAATTTTTACTATGTTTTTATTTCATACTTATCTTGTCATGCACAGTCTCTGGAGCGCAACAGTAAGAAGCATTTTGTACAAAAGTATTCTGTACTTCTGTATGACAACTATTAAAGAAACTTGAAACTTGAAGAAACTTGAAACTGGCTACGGTCCTCACAGAGATTGAGGGAGTTCTGAACTCCAAGCCCCTCGGCTACGTTTCAAGCGACGTAGCTGACAGCGACCCCATCACCCCAAACTACCTATTGATGGTGCGGCTGGACCCTGCCCTTCCTCATACGGTGTACAGACAGGACGAGATGAACGGACGGAGGATGTGGAGACACAGTCAAGTACTGGCCGACCAGTTTTGGGCCCGCTTCCTCCTACACTACCTACCATCCCTTCAAGCCTGTCAGAAGTGGGTTAAAGACAAGGACAACCTGACCGTGGGTACCGTCGTGATGATAATAGACCAGTCACTACCCCGAGCTACGTGGCCAGCCGGCCGTGTGAGCAAAGTGATTAACGGTTCAGATGGGAAGGTCAGAGCGGCAGAAGTCATCGTCCAAGGGCGGACTTACACCAGACCAGTAGCCAAGTTGATAGAGCTTCCTCCGTTCCCTGACCCCCCTGACGACGACGATAACCCACCGACTTTGTAGATCACTTTCAACCCCCCCCCCCACAGCCCATTATGGGGAAGTTGACTTGACCCTTAATATTAATCTGTACCCCACATTTATTTACTAATTAGGTTCGGACTAATTAGGGGGCGGATGTTCTGAAGGTCCAGATTAACACTGAAAGTCTGCGTTTATTATTTTGTATAACTTATATATTGTTTATATATATAAGATATATATCGTTACGTCATCTGTTTGCCTAAACAGTATTCTCCATTCGCTTATGGTAGATCCCATTCTGAATGACTAGGCGCCAGAGACGCGCCCCCTAGACATGGTTTCTAGACATGTTCAGACATGTTCAGACAAGCCCAGAGCGAGCGCATTGATTCTGTACAGGTGAACAGGCTGAGCCCAATAGGGACCAGATAGAGTATATTGTGTAGACGGTGCAAGCAGCAGCAGCAGTAGCATAACAGGAAAACTAGCAGAGCGAGAGTGAAAGACGTCCGGTACAGTTGTACACAGACCGACAGCGGTGTATCGTTATAGAGAGCTAATGGCTATTTAGATACGACTATAATATTGTCGAGCCATTATTGGCACAGTATAGTGACTTGTGTAAGCGAAGTAACGTGGAGAGACTTATAGTTAAACCCAGCACCGTTTGGATATAACTACTCATTGGAGACCGTCTGCGGGTTAGCTTCACGTACAAACGAAGCTAGCTAGCTACCATCTATGCCAACAGGCTTTTGGATTAATAGCTATTAACCCTGCCATCGGGCCGTAGGATTACAAGGAGCGGTTCCGTACGAGATCCCTTCTTCCAGCGACGACAGGATTATCCGACCAGTCTACAGTCTCTCTGGGGCAGGAGCTCTAGAGAGAACCCATCGTCTCCAGCCACCATCTTGCTTTCCCTGTATCGCCTCGCTTCGTCTCACTCCCTTCAGAGCTACACCGGTCGAGTATCATTAGTTTAGGAACTATTCGTTACCGCTGACTTTGTTGCACTGACATTCTATTATTAAAGAATAACCGTACTAAATAATATGTATGTTGCTATGACTATTAAAATGCTATTAACTTGGTATCCCTGTCCCCGCGCAGTCAATTGAGTGTCCGCCATTTTGTCTAACTGTACTGTCTGGCTATTAATATTCTTTAGTAGTGGTTTAATCTAAACAATCTTTAATCCAGTCAGGGTTGTGTAGCCCCTTAGCTACAATAATAATAATAATAATAATAATAATAATAATAATAATAATAATAATAATAATAATAATAATAATAATAATAATAATAATAATAATAATAATAATAATAATAAATAATAAAAAAGGCCTGGTGCTATTTGCAGCTGAGGTAAATAGAAGACCCATCTTATATTTGAGGATTTACGGTACATACATACATACATACATACATACATACATACATACATACATACATACATACATACATACATACATACATACATACATACATACATACATACTAGGGCTGTCCCCGACTAAGGATTTGGATGGTCGACTATGATTCGCCAAAATTTGCCGTTAGTCGACAATTGGCAAAAAATATATATATATATATATAATATTTGTAATATTTTTGTTTTATTTTAAATTTAAAAAAAATTGTATCATTCCATTTGGGCTGTGGGGGGTGCTTAATGTCTGAAGGAGTCGACTGAAGGCTTCTTGTCCTCTGCAAAAGCATGCAATTGGTCCACTGATGGATACATCTTGATATTTGTCTAGTCTAGTGTGTTCATTAGATGGGTGAAATCCTCTTTCAGTGCCTCTGTGCCTGTTTTCGTAGGCAGTTAGCCTCTGGTATACGTGCCATTAGCGTTAGCCACGCTTCTAGGCCTCTTTTCTTTTGGAAAGAATGATAACACATAATAATAAAAAAAAAAAATATTATAAATATATAGATATATTTTTTCATATTCGACTAAGAGGTTGGCCAGTCGACTGCGGCTCCTTTCGACCGATTAGTTGACTAATCGACTAATAGGGGTCAGCCCTACATACATACATACATACATACATACATACATACATACATACATACATACATACATACATACATACATACATACATACATACATACATACATACATACATACATACATACATACATACATACATACATACATACATACATACATAGACATCGGATTACGGGAAACTTACCGATTGGATTACTCACTGGACCAGCTTTCCGAACCGCAACAATGGCCTGAGGAGATTCTCCGGAGATTGGGACCAGATCCTTTGTTCCTTGATCCCAGGAACAAAGGAACCAGACAGCGTGGGAAGAGAGCTGGGATCCGTAACAGGCTGAGATCCAGACGCCACCGAATGCCATTGCCCAGTATATTGCTAGCCAATGTACAATCAATTGACAATAAACTGGATGACATCCGAGCAAGGATTCAATACCAAAGAGACGTTAGGGACTGCAACGTTCTCTGCTTCACCGAAACGTGGCTCACGTCGGACGTTCCAGATCACGCAATCCAACCAGCCGAACACTTCTTTATCCACCGCAAGGATCGTACAGCAGGGTCCGGTAAACAACGTGGAGGAGGTATTGCCTTCATGTTTAACAACAATTGGAGCGATCCAACTAACGTGAAGGAATTATCCAACCACTGCTGCCCAGACCTGGAATATATAACCATCAAGTGTCGTCCTTTCTTCCTCCCGAGGGAGTTAACGGCGATCATCCTTGTAGGAGTGTATATTCCACCGCAAGCCAGCAACAACGTCGCGCTCTCCAGACTCCACGACGAGGTAAATAGAATACAAGCGGCGAACGTTAACGCCGCCATTTTAGTGCTGGGTGATTTCAATAGCGCCAATCTGAGAAAGGTATTACCTGACTTCTATCAGCATGTGACTTGCAACACCAGAGGCGGTAACATCCTAGATCACTGTTACACGCAATTTAAAGGTGGCTACAAGGCTCATTCTGATAGTGGCTTTGGTAAATCAGATCACCCGTCCATCTTTCTTTCACCAATGTACAAACAGAGAATCAAAAGTACTCCTGTAGTCTCGCGAGAGGTGCAGAAATGGGATTTGACGTCAGAGGAGACGCTCCAGTCTGCGTTTGACTGCACAGACTGGAATGTGTTCCGCGACACAGATAACATTAATGTCTACACGGAGACAGTGCTGGACTATGTTTGTACTATGGTGGAAGAAACAATCCCCACTACCAAAATGAGAGTTTACCCAAATCAAAAACCCTGGGTAGACAAATCCGTCCGTGAAGCTCTGAGAGAGCGCACCAAAGCATACAACGACGGCCTAGTGGCAGGCAACATGAATGACCACAAGGTGGCGCGATACAACGTAAGGAGGACAGTGTCAGAGGCCAAACGGCGCTACAGGGATAAAATTGAACTCCAGTTTGAACAAGCTGACTCTAGAGCTATGTGGCAGGGGCTCAAAACGATGACAGACTACAAAGGTGCCTCCCTCAAACTGAACAGTGACATCTCCTTAGCAAATGACCTCAATACCTTCTATGCGAGGTTTGATGCTGGTAATAACAACACCAGCTCACAAGCCATGGCAATGGGGGGGGGGGGGGGGGTCGGCTGCTGATGGAGGCGCAGTGTTCAGGGTAACAGAGCATGAGGTGAGGCGGACCTTTAAAAAAGTGAATATCAGGAAGGCAGCAGGTCCGGACGGCATCCCCGGCCGCGTCCTAAAAGTCTGTGCCGACCAACTGGCCCCAGTATTCACTGACATATTTAACCTGTCCTTAGAACAGGCTGTCATCCCCACCTGCCTGAAGAAGTCCACTATTATCCCTGTACCCAAAAAATCCAAGCCTGCTTGCCTCAACGACTACCGCCCTGTAGCTCTCACCTCCATAGCCATGAAGTGCTTTGAGAAGCTAGTAAAGGGCTACATCTGCTCCTCCCTCCCCATCAACATGGACCCCCTGCAATTTGCATACCGCCCCAACAGGTCCACGGAGGACGCCATAGCCCATGTGCTGCACACAGCAGCATCACACCTGGACAAGAGGCAGGGGAACTATGTGAGAATGCTATTCATCGACTACAGCTCGGCATTCAATACCATAGTCCCCTCCATACTCATAGCCAAGCTCAGGGACCTGGGCTTGAACTATGACCTCTGCCAGTGGGTCTTGGACTTCCTGACTGGCAGACCCCAGGTGGTGAGAGCAGGCAACTGCACCTCCTCATCCATCACCCTCAACATAGGGGCCCCCCAGGGCTGTGTTCTGAGTCCCCTCCTCTACTCCCTGTACACACACGACTGTGTGGCTCAGCGGAGTAGCAATACAATCATCAAATTTGCTGACGACACAGTGGTGGTGGGCCTGATCTCTGCCAACGACGAGAGGGCCTACCTGGAAGAGGTCAAGGTCCTGGCGGGATGGTGCCAGGAAAACAGCCTCTCCCTGAACGTCAGCAAAACAAAGGAGATGATTGTGGACTTCAGGAGGTCGGGGGTCAAGGACTACAGCCCCTTCAGCATCGACGGGGCACCGGTTGAGAGAGTCAACAGCTTTAAGTACCTCGGAGCCTACATATCCGAGGACTTGACATGGACCACACACATTGACAGTGTTGTGAAGAAGGCACGACAACGCCTCTACTTCCTCAGGCGCCTAAGGAAGTTCCAAGTCAGTCAGAAGATCCTTAAGAACTTCTACTCATGTACAATAGAGAGCATCTTGACCGGCAACATCACCTCCTGGTTTGGGAATAGCACTGCACAAGACCGAAGCAGACTACAAAGAGTGACACGTTCAGCCGAACGCACAATTGGAGGGGGGCTCCCCACCCTCCAGAACATTTACAACAAGCGTTGCAAGGGCAAGGCTAAGAGAATCGTTAGAGACTCCAGTCACCCGAACAACTGCCTCTTTGAACTGCTGCGGTCAGGCAAGCGATACCGGAGTCTCAAGGCGAGCACAGAAAGATTCAGAAGAAGCTTCTATCCCCAGGCCATCAGGCTGCTAAACGAACAATGAACACTACACAACAACAACCACCAAACGCACATAGCACACACATCCACACGCACACACTCACTTTAAACAAACACACTGTAGCACCCACTCCACACACTTTATAGCACACACCCACTTTAAACAAACACACTGTAGCACCCACTCCCCACACTTTATATTTATTGATGAAGGATTGCACTACAACTCGTACACCTTACTGTAAATTGTACCTAAATTGTACCTCATCCCATTTCTGCTTTGCACTATATAGGACTGTACATTAGTACACTGCATAGTATTGTATATTATATGGTAACTCAGAACATTGTACATATGTCTATACCGAACACTGTGACCTCATTTTCTTCTTCTAAATTACATGCTATACTATGTTATTTGATACTATCTTGTCTAGCACAGTCTCTGGAGCGTAACAGTAAGAAGCATTTTGTATGAAAGTATTCTGTACTTCTGTATGACAACTATTAAAGAAACTTGAACATACATACATACATACATACATACATACATACATACATACATACATACATACATACATACATACATACATACATACATACATACATACATACATACATACACACATACATACATACATACATACATACATACATACATACATACATACATACATACATACATACATACATATGTAGCAGGGTGGATTATCCCTGCTTCGTGGGAACGGGTGTGCACAGCCACTTTAGCGAGACACAGTAGAGCTCCGTCTGACTGCACCTTCGTCTTTGGGTCTGGAGCGTCAACTGGAGGCCGGCAGTGGGAGTGGATGGGGCCCGGGATTTACCAACCTGGTCTGGTACTCTGGTCTTCCTCTTCCTTCCAGGGCGGTCAACAGTACTCCCCAACTTGCTCTCACTTCCCCCAATTCCTCCTTTAACCCTCCCACACCTAGTGACTGAATTGTAAATAAATAACTTAGTTCCCCCCGCAAGCAGTACCCTCCCTCAGTGACATTAGAAACCTTACAGTAAAAAGGGAAGAGTTGGATAGGAAGGGGTTAATGGTATTAACGTTACCCACACCAAAACAGTTGTTTATAGGCTCAGGAAGGGACACGCACACAGAACTCCCATCTAATTCTTTATAGTTAATTGTACTGGTCAGTTACAAAGATTTAATGGCAATGGTTTAAATAGAATGGAATCTTACCATTACCCAAGTTGTAACTCAATACCTTCTAGACACTTATATTATACCCCAATGTGCTTGACTCATCACCCACGTCTGGGTTAGTACCAGGGATAATACCTCTCTCAGGCTTTAATTATATGGTAGTGATAATATCTCTCTAAGGCTTTACTTATGATACCACCGGTCAGTAACATTCCCGCAGGGGAAGGGTTAATTAGATGGGAAATTATTATTAAAGAACAAACACGTTATCACACTCAAAGAAAATGAAAAAGGTGGGCCCACTTTACCAAAACAAAAGTCCTATACTAATGCCGGCATGTAATGTTTATGGGGTACCCCTATGAACTGTAGTTAGCAACGTTAGCTTCACCCGTAGGCCGCATCACCCTGTGTACTGTGCAATAAGATCCTGAGCACCGAAGCTCTAATGTACTCAACCAAGATGGCGGCCTCGCCGCACCACCACTGTCCGGGTGGTAAGATGGCGTTGAACGCTCTCGTCACGGGCGCTAGCAAGCGGGGCTGGAGCAGAGGGAGCAGTAGCGGGCTGAGAGCACGTGCTGGGTGATGGCGACCTCTGCTGGACTGGACGAACTCCCGTGCTGGGCTGAAGACAGCCGGTGCAGAGCAGATGCAGAACGCTGGCGAAGACGGGCTGTTGACGACCGGTGCTGGGTCGCGCGACAATAATCTGGCCCTACCTTAACTGAAGCTACTCTATGGGTCCCAGACAGCCCTCCTGCTAGCCGCAACATACAATGACGCAGGGTGCCTCTAAACACCGGTCCTCTTCAAGCCACGCTGGCTGGGCACCTCACCTCATATCTTTAACATAAGCCAACACTTGGCTATACCGCTTGTCTTCTAGGATAACTCGTAGTATCACTAGGGTTGTTCAGTGGGGACATGCAACACGCTACTACGCTTATATTTCTAATATAACCCGTAATATACTCAAGTTCAATACGTTCGCCCGTGTGGTCCACAACGGGGCTCAACGACACGTCCTTCTCGGTTCACGTTCAACGCCGACGAGGCTGGCCCTCCTCACTTCCGTTCCCGTTGACTTGCTTCCTTCTCTGTCTCTCTCGTACGCTCCGCCTGCCACCGCCGCCCCCTGCTGGTACCGCCAACTAGCCCCACAGGAAGCACTGGGTGGATAGAATATGATTCAGTTCACTGTTTATAATCCATATTCCAGCCGGTGAGAGAAGGAGAAACCTGCGTCATTGTTCGAGGGAATATCAATGGAAACTAGTTAATATGTCTTTGTGCACAAAGGGGAGATAAAAGGCAAGTCAGCACTTCTGAATAATAGCCACATATTCAGGGTGCTACACATACATACTTACATACATCATAGCTGTCAACCATCCCGATTTTCCCGGGATTGTCCCGAATTTCAACCTTCCTTCCCGGATTTTTCCAGTTTTTTAAAATGTTAATACATTTTTACAAAATGGCTGCAATTCCCCTCCGTGACGACATGTGGCAGCAGTGTAGATTAGAACGTTAGCACAGGAAGTCAGACCGGAAGACGGTTGCGATCCGAAGAAAAAGAAGAACAGCGACCGGAAACCGGATAAAGGAGGGGTTTAGCTAGAAATGTATTACATTCTACGATGGACTTGAGAGAGGATTGTGCGGTTCCACCAGCTAAGAAAGATAGCTGCAAATATCTCGCCAAGTGGGAGGAGACATTCCTGTACCTCACGAAAAGCAACGTTTCAACACTATGCTTTTTGTAAATTATGCCGCTCTGATTTCAATGTCGCACACAGAGGAAAAAGCGACATCGGTCATCATGACCAATCGGCGAGGCATAGAGGCTATGAAAATTTTTCACAAATGCACTCCTTCTCAGAAGGTGTTGAGAAATGCGAGGTCTGCAACCTATAGCTACAACAACAGGTCCCTGGCCGATGCAAGAGACCCCCACAGGGAATGAAGTGGTATCCCCCATCAATTCCAGAGTGATAAAACAGTCTAATTAGATTAGATTAAAATGTATTGTCATTATACAGTACAACGAAGACATTTGGCATCCAACCAGAGTGCAAATGTAACAGTAAAGTGCAATAGTAATATACAATACTAATCAGATGTATGTACAGTACAGATCACTTTAAACAAAATGTCACTTTAAAGGAAGGAGGTATTGTATAGTTTAGATCAGGGGTTCCCAAACGTTTTCAGCTCGAGACCCAAAAGAGAAATTTGGTGTTTCCCCGGGACCCAAACTTACAAAAATACATCATGAATTGCCATAACATGGGCGGCTGGGTAGCGCAGCGGACTAAGCGCCTGCCTACCACCGCAGAGACACTGGTATCGAATCCAGCTGTCAGCGGTACCTCCGGCTTGGTCGGTCATCCATACTAACACAATTGGCAGTGTTAGAGGGTGGAAAGCCGGTGGGGTGTGTATCCTGGTCGTTGTAAACAGCGACTCCTACAGGTCGGTCGGGGCGCCTGCTCAGCGAGGAAGGGAACTGGGGGAAGTAGTGTGAGCCTCCCACGTGTTACGCTCCCCCAGTGAGAGTCCTCGCTGTCAGGTGAAAAGTAGCGGCTGGCTGACTCCACATGTATCGGAGGGGACATGTGATAGTATCTATCAACCCTCCCTAGACCGGCAAGTGGGGGGCAAATGCGCGCAACAACCAGGAAGGGAGGGAAGGGAATTGGCATACCGACTAAATTGGGATGGTAGAAAAATACAGAAAAAAGGGGGAAAAAAAAGTAGATAAAAAAAGATTTAATTGCCATAACATACATTTATAAACTACTGATAAAGAACACAACAAACCATGAATTTCAAATGTATATGAAATGTATTTATTTAATTATAAAATGGCACATATGGCACAATGAAATCTAATGAGAGGTATGTGGCTGGTTGAAGTTTTCAACCAGAATATCTATTCTGGGCTTGGTTTTTGAAAGTGCTATTCTGAGGTCATGCTGAGCATTTAGTCTGTTTCTGTATTTGTTTTTCAGGTATGCTAGAGTAGAAAACCCAGATTCACATAAGTATGTGGTGCCCAACTGAATCAACACATCTACAGCTTTAAAAATAAAAATAAAAATTATTATATATATTTTTTATTGGCGACCCAATAAAAACGGGTCCGCGACCCATTTTGGGTCACGACCCAGAGTTTGGGAAACACTGGTTTAGATACATTAAGAGTTACAATTGTATTTATTTTTTTTTGATCCACTTTTTCTCCCATTTTCTATATTTTTTCTCCCATCCCAATTTCGTATCATCCAATTCAACCCTCCCCTGTCACGGACGCTGTTTCTTGCCTCCCACAAGCCGGCTGCAATGTGGACTAAGTCATACATAGCACAAGTCCCCTCCGATACTTGAGGTAACAGCAGTCGCATCTTTTCACCCGCGCAGCTCGATCTCTCAGTGGCGAGGAGTAACGCGTGGGAGGCTCACGCTGCCCCCGACACTTCCTGATTCTACTGCGCAGGCGCACCAACCGACCTGTGGGAGTGGCTGTCCACAACGCCCGATCCCGACCCTTCAGTTTCCCTCCCCGTAATACGGCCAATGTGTATTACTGTGGACGACCAGCTAAACTGAAAACAATGTGGAGAGCTGGATTCGAACACGCGAACCCAGCGTCTCCACATTGGTGGCGAGTGCCTTGCCCACTACACCACCTAGCCGCCCCAAGAGTTACAATTGTATTGTAGTTTACATAGGAACCAGTTTTTCAGGAACTTGGCATGTCTTTTTTTATCATACATATCTTGTGTTACCTATTCTTTTTTCTATGCCTATTTTTATTGGATTTTGCACAATGAATGAATGAATGAATTATTTTATTTCGAATGTTTACAAATAAATAAACAAACAAAAAGAATTCGAACATTTTCACAAATAAACAAACGAAAAGGATAGGTTTGAAGCCAAAGGCTTATAGAGCAACCTACCCCTAATAAAAAAAAAAATAATCAAAAAAGTTAAAGTTTTCAAAATATAACAAAAAAAAAAAAAATCAACAATCAAAAATCTACAAAAAACGATCCAGAAAAGAACAAAAAAAGTTAAAGTTTGCAAGATAAAACAAAAAAAAAACAAAAAATCAACAATCAACAAAAAAAAACTTTCCTGAATCAATCTGCATTTCACTGTATGTACAGTATGTGACAAATAAACCTCTTGATTCTTCTTGAGTTGTAGTATTAATATGTACAGTGATGAAGGTATAAAGACACTATGGTAATACATTGATTGATTGCTAACTTTAACAGATTGCAGAATGGGTACAATACAGTATGGCGCAATACACAATTGTTAATAATAATGGATTGGATTTATATAGCGCTCTTCGTGACATCCCAGAGCGCTTACAGAGTCCATTATTCGTTCATAGACAGTCATACCGGTGGTGGTAAGCTACAATTGCAGCCAGAGCTGCCCTGAGGCAGACTCACGGAAGCGTGGCGAATAATCATCGCCTACAGCCCCTCCGACCACCACCAACATTCATTCACATGCATACACATTCATACGAGGCAAGTAGGTTAACACTTTCACTGCCCAAGTGTAATTTCTTATTAGTCCCTTGAATGCCCAAATCCACTCCAATGTTAACGTTAATATCGCCTAATCTATGTTTTAAATTATGGCTATGTGTCTAATCTGCCCGTCGCTTATCAAAGACTCATTTTCCAGTCAACATTGTGAAATCAATCAATTTTATCGCTTCATTTCAGTTTGATAGCATTTTGAAAATCACTCGTTTTCGCGGAAAAAACAACACATTCTATGATAATCGTCTTTTACTGGAATATTCCAGAACGTTGTCATTTGTCGGCCTATTTATGAATCGTTTTCAAATAAACGCTAGATGATCGATAGTATTATGTGTGCGCACCCACGCCCGTGCCGCGCGCTGATAATCGCTGCTCTTATTTCCTGATGGCTTTTACAGTCAAAACAGCTATATCACATATAGGGGAAACGCTTATATATCCGTGAAAACGAGTCTGATTATCCTAAGACTGATAACATAGATTCCTTACCTGAGGTCAGATGGTATCCAAATGGTTTATTCCAATTTCCGATCGCCATTTGAAAAAATCGCTCATTTGATTGATCCATCGTGTATACAGTAAAACACATACAGTATTCGCCGCGGCACCAAGGCTCCAGAATGAACTCTGGTAGACCCCGGTTACATCATTTAGAAGTAAAATGTGGAGTCAGAAATCCTTTCTCCCATTCACTTTCATTGAGTCCAATCCAAAAGGGTGATTTACCATCTGGGAAACGATAGGGGACGCTTTTTTCACATCTGAGCGCCGGCGGTGCCTGGATCTCCAACGGTAGGCTCGATTGATGCAATATGATTTCAGATCGCTAATAAAAAAAAAAACAAAAAAAAACGAGAAATCTCGTGATGGGCATTCAACGGTCGGAGGGTAAACCCGAGAAAAGCCATGAGTGGCATTCAAAGTGTTAAGTGTCTTGCCCAAGGACACAACAGCAGTGGGATGGACATGGGCTTGAGCGGGATTCGAACCACAAACCCTTCGATCATTGGATGACCCGCTCTACCCCTGAGCCACGCCGCCCCATGTTAAGGGAATGCAGACCAGAAAAGGACTTCTTGCCCCATTTTCAATTCATCATAACATTTATGTATGCATTGTAAGATTTCAATAAATATGAACATGTTAACACATTCCCAGCCAAAAACGCTTTAAAGCGATATTGCCCGCCATGCGTTGACCGCCAGACCTCGCTGTACAGCGTTATTGAGATCAATATTAAATTTTTTCGCCATGGCATTCATAATTCATATATACACCCACGACGCTCCAGCTGGACCCTAAAGGTGAATGCAACGACGGCTCAATACCGCCGCCTGGTGGATGGTCGGGCAAGTTACACTGGCAAACAGGATATGGGGGCTGTGCGTCGATTAAATTCATCCGGCCGTCAGATATTGTTGCAAGGCTCCCGACAGACACAATGTACATAATGGATTGCTTTATAAACGTAATAATCGATATGATTTCGGCGTTTATTGCGACATACAAACCGGAAATGGACCTAGGCGATCGACGTCCTATACTTGGGATCTTTCACAGCCAGTCTCTTTGACGCACGGTAAGAGGACACTAACGTTATGTTCAGCCCAATTGTACATTTCTTTATTTACAAACCATCTGATCAATAAATCAACCCAACCTACATAAAGCATTTACTGATGATCAGGGAATTATAAACGACCCCCCTCCCCCCTTTGCTCCACGCATGATGAAGCATAACTATACGGATCATATACATTTGAATTTTTTAATATAGCGTGTCTAGGGAAGAAGCGGCAATCGATAATCTATATATGCGTTTAGGCCTATAACTCACGTTCTAGGAATTACTGCAGAAAACGATAAAAACATACTTATATTCTAGACGGTATTTTTGTATGAATGTATGAATGAAAAAGTATAACGTTCCCACATCCTGAACGATAGATAATCGATGTTGAATGGGCCATAGTAATGTCAATATAGCAATACAATTTAAAAAGTTATAGCCCTGCAAAGAAGGTGAGCCACTCCATAGACTTATAGCGCTGGCAGAGAGGGTACAATGATGGGTACAATGCCCGGCGGGCAAAGTGTTAATGCTATACTACTACATAAAGTAAATTTATACTGAATTTGTCTTACACTTCCATTAATTTAATGCAGGGATGTTCACAGCATTTCACTTTCAACCAGGTATCTGATTAATTTAATTTAACGAGGGGGAGGAGACTACATTGGGAGGGGGCGGGGCCGGGGGGAGGGGGCGGGGCGAAATGTCCAGTTTTTTCAAATGCCAATGTTGACAGCTATGACATACATACATACATACATACATACATACATACATACTAGGGATGCTCGATATTGGCTTTTTTACCGATACCGATATTCCGATATTGTCCAACTCTTAATTTCCGATACCGATATCAACCGATACCGATATATGCAGGGTTTCCCCGTCCAAAAAACTGAATAATTTCAGGTAACTAATAATTTCACTGGATATATATATAACAAATATTGTTATTGTTTTTTTTTGTTTTTAAACCGATACCGATATTTTCCGATATCACATTTTACTGCCGATATCGGCAGATAATATCGGTCGGCCGATAATATCGGACATCCCTAATACATACATACATACATACATACATACATACATACATACATACATACATACATACATACATACATACATACATACTGTGACGAGCCTGGTGGTGTTCAGGCTCGACACGGTTCAAAACAAACAAATTCAACTGTCCACACAAGCATTTATTTCAATAAATGGGAATGTTCAATACTCAGGGTTTGTCTTCCGGTCCAGGGTCAGTTTCACAAGGGGGTTTCTCAGCCAGTCTAGGGTCCAGTACCACAAACACCTTCTCGCTTTCTCCTCTCACCTCACAAAGTCTGTATCGCTCTTTCTCTGCACTCTGCTCCTTCCTCACCTCCACTCAACATTACTCTTTCTTTCCTAGGGTTTTATGTTATGTGTGTCTGGTGTGTGTGTGTGTGTGTGGGATGTGTGTGATCACATGGTGCACAGGTGTGTTCTATCAGTCCTAATCATCTCCCGGCATAATTGACTCTCCTCTGCACGTGGCAGTAGTATCTCCCTTCCTCCATGTAGCCATGGAACGGGGGATGATATCTGCCACATACCCCCCGCCCCCCCCCCCTTAGCTCCGAGCTTCTCGGGGCGGACCATGTTCCCAGCACTTCCCTCCTGGACAACGCATCCACATTCCGTGCGCCGCACCAGACATGTGGATGCTGGAGAAAACAAAAGGCTGTAAGGACAAGAACAAGCAGGTGACCCGATAATTGGCGTCCTTGTTACGTGATAGCCATACGAGGGGTGCATGATCCGTGACTAGGGTGAAGCGCCGTCCCAGCAGATAGTACTTTAACTCCTCGAGGGCCCATTTTATCGCCAGGCACTCCTTCTCAATCGTGGAGTAATTCTTCTCCCGGGGTAGTAGCTTGCGACTGATGAATATCACTGGGTATTCCTCACCTTCTCTCAGTTGTGATAGGACGGCACCCACCCCAGTCTCCGATTCATCCGTTTGCACCAACAGAGGTTGGCTGAAGTCGGGGGTCACCAGCACTGGTTCCGAACACAGCTTGTCCTTCTGAAAGGCTCTCTCCATCTCCTTGGTCCACAGGACCTGGTCTGAAAATGTATTCTTTGTTAGGTCGGTCAGGGGTGCTGCTAGGGCAGAGACGTTGGGGACAAAACGCCGGTAATAGCTGGCAAGGCCTATGAAGGTTCGTAATTTATTCCTCACCCTTACCACTGTGTGGCTTATTAACTTTCAGACGGTGGACTGAACAAGATCATGGTATTAACTTTCAGGCGGTGGACTGAACAAGACCATGGTATTAAATTTCAGGTGGTGGACTGAACAAGACCATGGTATTAACTTTCGGGTGGTGGACTGAACAAGACCATGGTATTAACTTTCAGGTGGTGGACTGAACAAGACCATGGTATTAACTTTCAGGTGGTGGACTGAACAAGACCATGGTATTAACTTTCAGGTGGTGGACTGAACAAGACCATGTTATTAACTTCCAGGTGGTGGACTGAACAAGACCATGGTATTAACTTTCGGGTGGTGGACTGAACAAGACCATGGTATTAACTTTCAGGTGGTGGACTGAACAAGATCATGGTATTAACTTTCAGGTGGTGGACTGAACAAGATCATGGTATTAACTTTCGGGTGGTGGATTGAACAAGGCTGTGGTATTAACTTTCAGGTGGTGGACTGAACAAGACCATGGTATTAACTTTCGGGTGGTGGACTGAACAAGATCATGGTATTAACTTTCAGGTGGTGGACTGAACAAGACCATGGTATTAACTTTCGGGTGGTGGACTGAACAAGATCATGGTATTCACTTTCAGGTGGTGGACTGAACAAGATCATGGTATTAACTTTCAGGTGGTGGACTGAACAAGATCATGGTATTAACTTTCAGGTGGTGGACTGAACAAGATCATGGTATTAACTTTCGGGTGGTGGATTGAACAAGGCTGTAGTGTGTTATTAACTTTCAGGTGCTGGATTGAACAAGGCTGTGTTATTAACTTTCAGGTGGTGGATTGAACAAGGCTGTGGTATTAACTTTCAGGTGGTGGACTGAACACGACCATGTTATTAACTTCCAGGTGGTGGACTGAACAAGACCATGTTATTAACTTCCAGGTGGTGGACTGAACAAGACCATGTTAATAACTTCCAGGTGGTGGATTGAACAAGACCATGGTATTAACTTTCGGGTGGTGGACTGAACAAGACCATGGTATTAACTTTCAGACGGTGGACTGAACAAGACCATGGTATTAACCTTCAGGTGGTGGACTGAACAAGGTTGTGTTATTAACTTTCAGGTGGTGGACAGGAAAATGCTGTGATTATTAAACTGTCATCATCATTTGGTGCTGATTAGAAGAGGGATCCTAGGGTGAAGTGCCTATAAGTCCATCGGTTATACACACGTATGCACTTGTGCGCGCACACACACACACACACACACACACACACACACACACACACACACACACACACACACACACACACACACACACGCACACACATTTGCGTGCACTGTGGGGACATTTCATAGACTTCATTCCCTAACTCCTTAACCTACAGTAACCATAACAGCTACACGTCGAACGCTAACCCTAATCTTAAAGTGGAGATGAAGCATAGCGATAAATACATATTCATAGCATCACATTAGTATTTAGATAAGCCACAGAAAAAATTACGTTATAAAAATAAGCAGTTTCTAAGAAAAAAAGATTTGTTATGTGCATTTTTGAAGCATTTATCATTATGGGCGCGGCCATTTTGTTGCTGACGTCATGGGGCTGGTTTGGTGTATACACTGCTGGTTAGCTGCCTATAGTGAATGGGTCAGTCAGTAAATAAAATGTTGCCTACAAAACAACAGGGCCGCGGTGGTTCTGTTTGTATTGCTCCTGGCTGTTCAAACAAATTTTACCGTGTGAAAGAGAGGAAAGTTGGTTAATTTCCACAAACTACCAGTGAAAAAAACAGTGTTGTTGGCACGTTGGCTCAGGCTGGCTGCACTCAGGCGGCGCGACCAGCCTGTTGGACAGGGAAGGAGGATCTGCAGCGAACACTTCATTGCCTCGGATTATGTTGTTGGGGGTGGGAGGTTTGTCCAGAAGACCACTAATCAGCTGAAGCCGGACGCGGTTCCCTCGGTCTTCGACAGACAGACAGACCGGCCCAGGCAGTTCAGCGTCGTGGAGCATTCAGCCTGCTGGCTACCTAGCTCCACTTCAACCAGCGTTGCGGAGCATTCAGCCTGCTGGCTACACAGCTTGTCGGTGTGCTAATAGCCTCGGCAAGCTAACGGTAGCTGGCTACACAGCTTGTCGGTGTGCTAATAGCCTCGGCAAGCTAACGGTAGCTGGCTACACAGCTTGTCGGTGTGCTAATAGCCTCGGCAAGCTAACTGTAGCTGGCTACACAGCTTGTCGGTGTGCTAATAGCCTCGGCAAGCTAACGGTAGCTGGCTACACAGCTTGTCGGTGTGCTAATAGCCTCGGCAAGCTAACGGTAGCTAGCTCCAGCAGCTTGTCGGTGTGCTAATAGCCTCGGCAAGCTAACGGTAGCTAGCTCCAGCAGCTTGTCGGTGTGCTGGAGCCTCGGCAAGCTAACGGTAGCTGGCTCCAGCAGCTTGTCGGTGTGCTGGAGCCTCGGCAAGCTAACGGTAGCTAGCTCCAGGCTATTAGCACATCGACAAGCTGCTGGAGCTCCCGACGCTCGGCTGGTTGAAGTGGAGCTAGGTAGCCAGCAGGCTGAATGCTCCGCGACGCTGGTTGAAGTGGAGCTAGGTAGCCAGCAGGCTGAATGCTCTGCGACGCTCAACTGCCTGGGCCGCCGGTCTGTCTCTCGAAGACCGAGGGAACCGCGTCCGGCTTCAGCTGATTAGTGGTCTTCTGGACAAACATCCCACCCCCAACAACATAATCCGAGGCAATGAAGTGTTCGCTGCAGATCCTCCTTCCCTGTCCAACAGGCTGGTCGCGCCGCCTGAGTGCAGCCAGCCTGAGCCAACGTGCCAACAACACTGTTTTTTTCACTGGTAGTTTGTGGAAATTAACCAACTTTCCTCTCTTTCACACGGTAAAATTAGTTTGAACAGCCAGGAGCAATACAAAAAGAACCACCGCGGTCCCGTTGTTTTGTAGGCAACATTTTATTTACTGACTGACCCATTCACTATAGGCAGCTAACCAGCAGTGTATACACCAGACCAGCCCCATGACGTCAGCAACAAAATGGCCGCGCCCATGGCGAAAACAGGGAAATTATATTTGATTTTTCAGACAAATAAGCAGGATTTCACATTTTATTATAGGACCCTGTCTTACACAAGGTACACAACAAACAAACTAGGATCACATTGTTCACTGCTTCATCTCCCCTTTAAACTATCCCTAACTATAACAACACCTTTGGAGATATTTGGTCCCCACAACGATAGGAAAATAAGGACATACACACACGTATGCACACACACACACGCACGCACGCACGCACGCACGCACGCACGCACTCACGCACGCACGCACGCACGCGCACACACACACACACACACACACACACACACACACACACACACACACACACACACACACACACACACACACACACACACACACACACACACACACACACACACACACACACACACATGCAGGAGAGAGTATTCCAGCTGGGTGCTTGCAGGAATGATTACATCTGATCAGAGATGTGTCTGGTGTTCTGATTATTCGGTGGTCTCTGTGGTTACAGAGTTACTTCCTTAGTATCACTGTAGCAACGGACTGGAGGCCATAAAATAATTCGGGCATTTTATGGCTGTGGCTAAAAGCTGACCAAACTGCTCTCAGGAGATCTAATGGTGATGATACAGTACATGATCTTCCCCGGGGGGATGAGGGATTTTCAGAGACTGAAGCTGTGTTCTCCTAGAAGTCTCCTAGTTATTGGTTTGTGCTTCAGATTATTGGCCATTGCACTGCTAGTAGTAGATAGTAGTCCATTTTAGACAGACAGCACACTCCTATGCAGAGCTGTCTCTACGCTTGTACGTCACACTCGTCACAGCCTGCTAAATATCTCTATCCAAGAGGCCATACATCTTTACCAAATAGGGACATCCACAACAAAATGATTTTGAGTTGAAGATAAGTTAAGCTTGTCTGAACATGTATGAGTTATGTAAGGGATAATGTATAGCTACGAGGTCATTGTCGCAAAATAATTGACCGACACGTAGTTTAAAATACCGAGCCGCTTCGGCGAGGTGTTTTAAACGTCAGTGAAGGTCAATTATTTTGCGACAATGACCGAGTAAAGCTATACATTATCCCGCTTATTACATGGCTAACTTACTAACAATATACCTAATTCATTTGACAAATCGCAGTTGTTCTGTGGCTCTGTCAGCCCAAATAAAGTGATTATTATTATCGCGGGCAGCCTCTGTTCTGGCTCCGCTGTAATCTACACACACTCCGCTGTCAGTGCAGCAGCGGCAGGTGTGTCTGATTTGCTGCACTGATGTGGGCTTGATTGCGAACAGCTGCGCACATCGGTCATTATTGTCCCACAGCGGTCATTATTGAAAAATAATGACCGCTGTCGGGGGGCTATTGACCAATCACAAGCAAGCATTTCGGCGAATGTGAAAACGCCATGTAATAAGCAGTGATATAGTTATCAGAAAAGTAAACCGACTATAATGTAGTTCTATGTCTTTACTGCATAAGGAAACCATACCTTTAAGGCTGCGTTCATTGTCATTTCTATGAACACAGTGAATAAACAAGGCTGCACAGATGCTGGGAATTTCTATTATTTAACTTTTCTATTCTTATTTAGAAAAGAGACAAAGTATAGAGGAAAATAAGACAAGTATAGCTAGTATATCAGTTAGTTTACTTCCTGTTTGCGCAGAGATGTTTGATAATGGAATATCATCCAACTCTCTGCGTAGGAGTGTGGACAGTGTTCTGTGTGTTGCTACGTTCTGTGTTCAGGTTAGTAGGAAGTTATTCGCCTCAATCCAACTGATGGAAATGCAGCTAATTTACGTTGTTTTTTTATGACATTTTCAACTGAAATGTGCAGAACCATGTACAGTATAACTCCAGGAAAAAAAATGTATGTTACAAATGAATGGTGAGAACACTCCCAGACCCAGGGTTCCACTACACTGGGGGGGCAGCCTGTGGCTAATTATCTGTAAAGGGAACCACAGGCCAGGGCAGCTGGTATCGGGTTATCCTTACCCTTTAGAGATGATTAGCGAGTGCCAGTTTTAGTAGGGACCAGGTATAATAATAATAATAATAATAATTTAGGACCTGCTCAGAGGTCATTAATCGGCATGCATGCGATGCATGTATGCGATTCGTCTCTGCGATTAATCCATCCCGTCGTCCTTCCCCCCCAAGGGCAGCCGGGAGCAGACAGGCGCAACGTGTGCCGCGCCAGGGGACCAATCCAAGTGCTCCTGTCCGTCTTCGTCAAGGACGCCACAGTGTTAGCGATCTTGTTGTTGTGCATGTTTTTCCATTGGGTTTATCTTATTGGGGGGGAAACCCTTGCGAGCACGGGGAGAACATGCAAACTCCACACAGAAAGGCCTGGGAGATACCCCACCTGGGTAACTGGCATCATGGAAACCTGGTCCCCAAGCGGGAATCGAACCCTGGACCTTCTTGCTGTGAGGCGACAGTGTTTAACCACTACACCACCGTGCCGCTATATTCCCTGGTGTCTGAGTGATCTCGTTGGGGAGCTGAAGATCGCCGATAACGTTGTCAGATTGTTGTAATCCAACGTCCAAAATATATTGTAGGTTGTACGGTATGAAAGCAAGACTGTTCTAGGTGAGCAGACATAAAACAAGTAGGTATATTACCGTTAATTAGCAAAAACTGGAGAGACGTCAAGCCATGTGTTGTGCATGTTTGGCCATTTACTCTTTACTCTCAGCCTTCCTACTGTCTCAATAAAGAACATTCTCCCCTGTGTCTCCTTTCCTCTGTGTTAGCCTTCCTACTGTCTGAGCATGTGAATTCATCTGAAAAAGAACATGCATGCCTTTAGATTTATTTTGGTATATTTCTTTCTTTCTCTCTCCCCCGATCTCTCTCCCTATCTCTCTCTATCTCTCTCTCTCTCTCTATCTATCTCTCTCTCTCTATCTCGCTCTCTCTTTTTCCTACAGTATGTTTTATTGTCCCCCTCTCCTCCTGCAGGTGGTCTGTTGTCTCATGAGTTGCCATAGTGATACAGCCTGTTACCATAGTAATTCCTCCATTCAATCAGGTCCCAGAGGGGAATGTAATTGGCCTCTGCAAAATCCTACACCAGCCAATCACATGCCTTGTATTATCTAGTGTAACAGCATACTAGTATCAGTTTCAGTTGTCTCTGAATGCCAAACCCAGAGCCACTGATATACAGAGTTTGATCACTGAGGATTTCACTGGCAGCCCTTAGCACCAAATCAAATCAAAACTCTTATTTCTGGTGAAAGAACGTTAAGGTTGATAAAATGACATCCTTGAATTCACAATGATTCATGAGTTCCTCCAGCAACAATTTGTGTCCAAACCATTCAGTTTGGATCATTTGTGGGCTCTTACAATTCCCGGCTCTGCTGCGTTCCGGGAAATCAAGCAGGCTTGTGTTTAATGTTTAAATACTAAGGCTGTCAAAGTTACCGCGGTATTAACGCGTTATCGCCCGATTCTATTAACGCCACTATTTTTTTAACTCACGGTTAACTTTTTAGAATTTGTGTGTGTGTGTGTGTGTGTGTGTGTGTGTGTGTGTGTGTGTGTGTGTGTGTGTGTGTGTGTGTGTGTGTGTGTGTGTGTGTGTGTGTGTGTGTGTGTGTGTGTGTGTGTGTGTGTGTGTGTGTGTGTGTGTGTGTGTGTGTGTGTGTGTGTGTGTGTGTGTGTGTGTGTGTGTGTGTGTGTGTGTGTGTGTGTGTGTGTGTGTGTGTGTGTGCGTGCGTGCGTGCGTGCGTGCGAGATATAGAAAGAGAGGGGGGTGAGAGATGAGGAAGGGGCAAGAGAGAAAGAGAGCTGGGAGAGTGTGTGTGAGAGAGAGAGGAGGGGGTGTGTGATTAATCAGCCCTTGTGTGGGTGAATGTAACAAGTTCCTAACGTTTTATTTCCCCTATTATTTCATGCACACTTTATTCATTGTTTTAAATTATTATTTTCTTTTAAGTTATTTTGTGCATCACTCTGTTTTGAATTTGATGCAAATTTGCAATGCATGAGGGTCATCCTTTTGTGTTAAATGGCTGCATAAAGCAAGCATTTGTGGACTCGCATGTTGATAAGAGTATTAAAACTTGGAACTTGAAAAAGATCTGTTTAAGGTAAATTTAAAAAAAAAACTATTAATTTGCGATTAATCGAGTTAAATATTTTAATCGATTGACAGCACTATACTGTACATAAAATACCTTAATATCTAGTTAATTTTAGCACGATTACCAGGTTCAACGACTTCCCAACAGAAAGTGACAGAAAGTGACAGGATTTTACTTGAGTAGCTTTAGGTTTTTGATAATTTTCCTAGCCTGAGGCATATCCAGTCTACCATACCCCCAGTCTACCTGACCCCAGACACAGACCTCCAGTCTACCAGACCCCAGACACATATCTCCAGTCTACCTGACCCCAGACACAGACATCCAGTCTACCAGACCCCAGACACAGACATCCAGTCCACCAGACCCCAGACACATACCTCCAGTCTACCAGACCCCAGACATCCAGTCTACCAGACCCCAGACACAGACCTCCAGTCTACCAGACCCCAGACACAGACCTCCAGTCTACCTGACCCCAGACACAGACCTCCAGTCTACCAGACCCCAGACACATATCTACAGTCTACCTGACCACAGACACAGACCTCCAGTCTACCAGACCCCAGACACAGACGCCCAGTCCACCAGACCCCAGACACATCCCTCCAGTCTACCAGACCCCAGACACAGACCTCCAGTCTACCAGACCCCAGACACAGACCTCCAGTCTACCAGACCCCAGACACAGACCTCCAGTCTACCATACCCCAGACATCAATCCACCAGACCCCAGACACATACCTCCAGTCTACCAGACCCCAGACACAGACATCCAGTCATTCAGACCCCAGACACAGACCTCCAGTCTACCAGACCCCAGTCTACCAGACCCCAGACACATACCTCCAGTCTACCAGACCCCAGACACAGACCTCCAGTCTACCAGACCCCAGTCTACCAGACCCCAGACACAGACCTCCAGTCTACCAGACCCCAGTCTACCAGACCCCAGTCTACCGGACCCTAGACACAGACCTCCACCAGCCGCCAATAAAAGTCCTCCTCCTCCTCCCGTAATACCGGTGCACAAGCCAACAGAACACAACACAAGACAACACAACACAACACAACACAACACAACACAACACAACACAAGACAACACAACACAACACAACACAACACAACACAACACATCAATCAGTGATGAGTTTTATATTTTGTGCTACTGTAACAAGGAGAAGTGGATACCAATTTGACTCCATTCAAAAAGCCCCCTTGGAATAAAATGTATTTGTAAAGCCCGCAATCTCCAAAATAAATGTACAATAAATAAATGCAACACTCCCAGACATACCCCAGCGAAGGTAAGGAGGTTGGTGATAGTGGAGGTTGGTGATAGTAGTGTTGCTATGGATGATCGATGGGTGGAAAATAAAACACGCAAAATAGTTGGTATGTATGTACATAATACGTGTAATAAAACACAAATATGTACATTCAATAGCAACTGGGGTACATTGTAGAAAAGACGAGAGGTAGGCAGGTGAGCATAGATGGTGATTTAATATAGGTAGCTTACAGGGGATGACACGATACAGCCTAGTCGTATATGCTGCTATCCTGACCGGTGTTTACGTCAGAGTAGTATGGAGGCCGTCACGTATCAAGCTTGTGTATCGGACTAACACAATGCTCTACATCCTTCCTCTTAAGTTGTGCTCTAATGCAAATACTCTACAGGCTAGTAGGCTATAACAAATTAAGCCATGAAAGTGATTACTACTAATATCTAGCATGTGGCTATTTGAACAAACTACAGGTTAACTGTACTTCAAGTGGTAATACACAACATGTGTATAGTATGAACATCATTACTCCTTTTTATTTTATTATTATTATTTTTTTTTTTTTTTTTAACAGTCCTTGTGACAAACACTACATATATCTACTGTTTGGCCTGCAGACGCGGCCTGCCCATGAGATGTGTGGAGACTGAGTGTGCGGGTGAGTCTTTTGAACGGTCTCTTGTATTCGGGCGGTGTGCCGCCCATTGGTACACGACGAGGACTCCGAGTTCTTTAATTACAGATGGCTGTTTATTGATGCAAATCACGTTCATCACCACCGTAGAACTACAATTGCAGGAAATAATAACAGTCAATACTCATACAATTCAGTCAATAGAATTACAAAAACAAAACGAAAAGTGTGAATAAACTTTACGAACCACTTTGGCCTGCTTGCAGCTCAATGGGAGGGGTTTATCTTCAAAACTCTAGTACTTTAGTCTCTTAGCTTTGACAAATAAAGTGCATAAATCTGCTGCACTGTCTTCTCCGACAAGTCTGAACACGTTCTGCCAGATCTGCTCAAAACTACGGCAAGTCAGAGCGTGAGACAGGACGTGATACGTCACAAGAGATAAAATGAAATATAAAAAATAAACATGCGCCCTCTATAGGCGACAGCTGCATTTACACTCCCACCAATCACATAACCATTTTAAAACCATCAGGAACCCTTTAAACATTGGGAACCCTTTAAACAAACCAGATACACAAAAACAAAAAAAGGTTTCAATGAGCCTTTACTCTGCTTCCAGTAATAGTACCGTTTTGTGTATGGCTCTCTCTAAATAATGTGGCTGAGATATGCGTGCGCCTTTGTTGTCTAGTGTTGTGTCACTGACTAACTGGTTATAACTCTTCTGACCCTATTGTCAGCAGCTAACTTCCACTGATTTCTTGGCAAGTTCTCATCTTGCTGGTATTTCTCCTGTCCTTGGTCCATTTTCTTCTGTGTTGCAGATTAAGCAGGTACTCCTTTCTCCACCTAGTCCGGAACTCATTTGACAGGAACTGAACTCTCTTCCATCTTTTCTGAAGATAGAAGTCTTCTTTCACAAACTCTCCCGGTTTTGTTTTCTCTCCTTGTTGATGAGAATGTCTCTCTCCTTGTCGATGAGGTCTCTCTCCTTGTTGAGAAGGGCTCTCTCCTTGTTGAGAAGGTCTCTCTCCTTGTTGAGCAGGGCTCTCTCCTTGTTGAGGTCTCTCTCCTTGTTGAGAAGGTCTCTCTCCTTGTTGAGAAGGTATCTCTCCTTGTTGAGACGGGCTCTCTCCTTGTTGAGAAGGGCTCTCTCCTTGTTGAGACGGGCTCTCTCCTTGTTGAGACGGGCTCTCTCCTTGTTGAGAAGGGCTCTCTCCTTGTTGAGAAGGGCTCTCTCCTTGTTGAGATGGGCTCTCTCCTTGTTGAGACGGGCCTTCTCCTTGTTGAGACGGGCTCTCTCCTTGTTGAGAAGGGCTCTCTCCTTGTTGAGACGGGCTCTCTCCTTGTTGAGAAGGGCTCTCTCCTTGTTGAGAAGGGCTCTCTCCTTGGTGAGAAGGGCTCTCTCCTTGTTGAGAAGGGCTCTCTCCTTGTTGAGAAGGGCTCTCTCCTTGTTGAGACGGGCTCTCTCCTTGTTGAGAAGGGCTCTCTCCTTGTTGAGACGGGCTCTCTCCTTGTTGAGACGGGCTCTCTCCTTGTTGAGAAGGGCTCTCTCCTTGTTGAGAAGGGCTCTCTCCTTGTTGAGAAGGGCTCTCCCCTTGTTGATTCTCATCTTCATTCTTCACACCGTTTGCTGTGGCAGTGCATGGCTCTTGTCCAGTCAGAATGACAGGCTCGTCCTGTTCCTCTCGCTCACTCTCTCCTTGTTGAGAAGGGCTCTCTCCTTGTTGAGAAGGGCTCTCTCCTTGTTGAGACGGGCTCTCTCCTTGTTGAGAAGGGCTCTCTCCTTGTTGAGACGGGCTCTCTCCTTGTTGAGACGGGCTCTCTCCTTGTTTAGAAGGGCTCTCTCCTTGTTGAGACGGGCTCTCTCCTTGTTGAGAAGGGATCTCTCCTTGTTGAGAAGGGCTCTCTCCTTGTTGAGACAGGCTCTCTCCTTGTTGGAACACTGGAGGCGCAAGAGGACGCAGTTCTTCTTGTGGGGTGAGAGCTAGCGAATGTGCTGAAGGATAGTGTGGAAGAGGTGACCACAGATGATCTTCTTCATCATCATTATGAACGCTTTCAGTGTAAATCTTTAGCTTTACCTTAACTGCGTTGAGTTTCTTGAGTTCCTCTAACCGTTCCACTTCTCTCTTTTTCTCATTCAGCTTTGTTCTTCTATCAGCACTTTCCGTGATGAATATTTTCTCTGCCTGGATCTTGGCGTTCTCTGCGTGGATCTTGGCGTTCTCTGCGTCGTTTTCAGCCGACCGCCTTTCATCTTCCTGCTCCAGTCTTCGGATTTCTTCTTTTTGCTCATGGCGCTCTCTCATTATTTTTAGTACCTCTGTAGCTGCGGCTACTTCCGCTGCAGCTTGTCTTGCGTTGTGTGACTCTGAGATTTCAGAACCACCGTTGTTGAGGAACGCCCTTTTATTAGCAGTCCTGGTTCTCATCTTGTTGAGGAACTGCTGAGCCTTTTTATTAACAGTCCTGGTGTGCGATTGGCATGTATCATTCCTTCTACGGGTTTCTGAGTCTGGATGATCGGGATGTAAAGTGTCTCTCATTTTTAGATAAATACCATCAACCTCAATTTGGGCTGAATTTATTCTGGCTATATGGGAGGGGGTTATCTTCATTAGGTCAGAGTCGCCCTTATACTTGATGGATATTTTCAGTCCATTCATGTTGTGCTTGTTGTGCATGTTGTTTTGAAGTTCACTTTTAGATCCATCACCTTATCGTCTACAAGAGCCTGTCCCTTTTCAGTAAATACGACTGGCTCACTATCGTCTAGCTTGTTGGACTCAATCTGAGATTCAGTTTGCTGGATCTCACCCCTTTGTGACATGTTTACTGTGTAGTAAATAAATCAATTATGTATTCATTAAATATTTATGAACCATATCTATGGAATAGGAAATATAAACTGTAAATAGAGGGGTAGGCTATTATGAATTCAGTCTAAGAAATGTGTAAGCCTAATAATGAAAAGTGTCAACAAATGTCTTAAGTATTCAAAAATAAAATGCTTAATTTAGTTGGACATTGTAGGCTAATTCAAATCTACACCTTTCTTCAATGTGAAATACAAATCACGAAAAATAACAAATAAACCATAGGCCTAGGTTTATATTATAGTAGCTTACTATACTGGGAAATAACTGGTAAAATGTGTAGGCTAATATGAAATTCAAAAAACGAAATGAAAATGTAAGCCTAGTAGGCTATTATGAAAATGCAAGTATTAAGTTCGAATATACCCTTTATGATTGGCCTTTTCTAAATTAACCTTATAAAGCTAGACTTCATTAATGAATATCAACCTATTATTAAATGGCCAAAAATATTAAACTGTAAACAACCTTATATACAGTCTCAAGAATGTGCGCACTTGCAATGCAATTGTAGTCTACAACAATACTTCTCTCTGAAAAGTCAATACCTGAGACGTGTAGTCAGTCAACTTGGTGAATGGCATTGCCTATGCAGTTCAATTTCAACGTAGGGAAAACGTCTA
The DNA here is from genome assembly GCF_963971535.1 of Notolepis coatsorum. Lineage (NCBI taxonomy): Eukaryota > Metazoa > Chordata > Actinopteri > Aulopiformes > Paralepididae > Notolepis > Notolepis coatsorum. The sequence goes on along the minus strand of NC_140174.1, from coordinate 60,876,681 downwards.
CTGCTTCTTTAAGATGGATGCTGTGAATCTTACTGATACGTGGAAAGGTTCAGCGGCAGAGTCCTGTACCCGCGCCAGCCTCGAGCTGTCTTCTTCCACGAGCTTGCTTGTTTGCCTATGCAGTTCAACTTCAATGTAGGGGAAAGTCTGCTGCTTCTTTTAAGATGGATGCTGCGAAATCCTACTGAGTGGAAAAGTTCAGCGGCAGAGTCCTGTACCCGCGCCAACCTCGAGCCGTCTTCTTCCACAAGCTCGCTTGTTTGGCCGTGTGCACACTGCTGCAGCTCCTTCCCAGCACAAAGCTTCCCCAGACATGACGATACATCTTCGACTGCAGACAATCCTCTACCCGACGTTCTCATATGGAGTCTTCAACTCCACAGTCCAGTGTTCTACTGTGCCGCCCATTGGTACACGACGAGGACTCCGAGTTCTTTAATTACAGATGGCTGTTTATTGATGCAAATCACGTTCATCACCACCGTAGAACTACAATTGCAGGAAATAATAACAGTCAATACTCATACAATTCAGTCAATAGAATTACAAAAACAAAACGAAAAGTGTGAATAAACTTTACGAACCACTTTGGCCTGCTTGCAGCTCAATGGGAGGGGTTTATCTTCAAAACTCTAGTACTTTAGTCTCTTAGCTTTGACAAATAAAGTGCATAAATCTGCTGCACTGTCTTCTCCGACAAGTCTGAACACGTTCTGCCAGATCTGCTCAAAACTACGGCAAGTCAGAGCGTGAGACAGGACGTGATACGTCACAAGAGATAAAATGAAATATAAAAAATAAACATGCGCCCTCTATAGGCGACAGCTGCATTTACAGGCGTGTTGTTGAGCATCTGCCTCCTCGGTGACGGGGTGACTGTTGCCTTCGGGTTGGCCAGTCGGAGGTTGGAGAGTGATGTTGGGGTCGCAGGGGTCGCTGAGATCACCCTGTGGCGGTTCCGGTTCCGAGATGGGAAGAATGTGTCTCCGGTTCCTTCTGTACTCTCCTCCTTCTGAATCCACGACGTAGGACCTTGGTTCCTTACAGATGCTCTTGATTGTGCCCATCCGGTCGAATCCATGTGGAGTCTGTAACCTCACTACATGTCCCTAGGCCAGTGGCTGGAGGGGCCTGCTTGATCTGTCATAGCACGACTTCTGAATGTTGCGTTTCTTCTCGAGCTGTGCTTTGATCATCTTGTTGTCCTTCGCCTTAGGAACCAGTAGTGTCTTGCAGATGGGTAGGGTGGTACGTGTCTGTCTTGACATGAGCCGCTCAGCTGGTGACCCAAGTGACTGGTCACGTGGAACGTTACGGAGGTTGAGCAGATTTAGGAAGACGTCTGTTCCGTCCCGTCTGGACCTCTCCATGAGTTGCTTCGCACTGCGCACAGCTCTCTCCGCTAGTCCATTCGCCTGCGGGAACTCCGGGCTACTGGTCACATGGTCGAAGTCCCAGGCCGAGGCGAACTCCTTGAAGCGCTGGCTTGTGTACTGGGCCCCGTTGTCCGATATTACTTTGTGTGGGGCTCCATGCACAGCGAAGTGTCTTTTCAGTTTTGTTATCACTGTGTTGGATGTGATGTCACGCAGCAGGTCCATCTCGAACCAACCTGAGTATGAGTCGACCAGCACTAGGTGGTGACGTCCATTCCACTCGAAGATGTCGGTCGCCACGGTTGACCACGGTAAGTCTGGAATGGGATGCAGCTTGAGTGGCTCCCTTTGTTGGTGTTGTTTTGTGCTGTTGCAGACGTGGCATGATGCCGTTTTCTCCTCGATATCCTTTGCCATGGCAGGCCAAAATACAATGTCCCTCACCCTGTGCTTGGTTGACTCTGTGCCAGGGTGGCCTCTGTGCAGGATCGTGATGTAGTCCATTTGCAGTGATTTGGGAATGACGGCTCTTGAGCCCTTCATGATGACGCCATCGTCGATTGTGAGCTCATCTCTGAATGCAACGTATTGGCGAGCCCCTGCAGGAAGCGTCGACTCCCTTGCAGGCCATCCGTGGTTGATGATGTTGCATATTTTCTGCAGGGTTGGGTACCTTTCTGTGTGTTCCTTGAGCTCGTTCAGGCGTGATGAGGAAATGTGTCTCACTGCCATGACCTCAAAGTCTGTCTTTTCACCACTAAGCCGGTCTGTGGTTTGTCTGGGAGCACGTGACAACGTGTCCGCAAGATACATGTCCTTTCCCTTCTTGTACCTCAGCTCGAAATCGTACCTTTGGAGTCTAAGCATCATACGCTGCAGTCTGGCTGGAGCCGTGTGTTGGGCTTTGACAGGATGGTGATCAGCGGTTGATGATCCGTTTAGATTTGGATGTGCTTTCCGTATATGTAGTCGTTGAACTTGGAGCACACGACCACCACTGCGAGAAGCTCCTTCTCAATCTGCGCGTATCGCCTTTCTGTCTCCGTCAAGGGACTGGGACACCGTCCTGTAGACATGCCGCACCTAGGCCATACTGGGAAGTGTCGCACGTGAGTGTGACAGGCTTGCGGACGTCGTAGTACATCAGTGTAGGTGGGTTTGAGAGACACTGTTTCAGCGCGTCAATGCATCTTGGTGCTGCTTGTACCAACACCATTCCGTGTCATGGTGCGTTAGGTGTCGCAAGGGGGGTGAGATTTCACTGAAGTTTGGGACAAACCTGGCCAAGTAGTTTACCATGCCGAGGAACCGCTGCAGAGTCGTTACATATTCTGGTGCAGTTCGCTGATCGCTTGCGTCTTTGATGGGTCTGGCTTTAGACCCTGACTTGTGAACAGGTGTCCAACGTAGCCGACTTCCTTCAGTCTGAACCTGCATTTCTTGGAGTTGAGCCATAGGTTGACTTCACATGCTCTGTCGAGGACTTTCTTGAGATTTCCGTCATGCTCTTTCTCGCTGCTTCCTCCAACGATGATGTCATCAACTATCACTGCACAGGGGTATCCTGCGAAGATTTGCTCCATTGTGTGTTGGAAGACTTCACTGGCGCTGCTTATGCCAAAGGGCATTCTGAGGAAACGGAATCGTCCGAATGGCGAGCTGAATGTGGTCAGTAGCAATGATTTGTGATCCAGTGGTATTTTCCAAAAGGAGCTCTTGGCATCCAGTGTTGAGAACACGGTTGAGTTTGGCATATGCGCTGCTACTTCCTCCACAGTGCACATTGGGTGATGTGGGCATTTGGGCGCCTTGTTTAGGTCTCGTGGATCAATGCAGAGGCGTATGTATCTGAGTTCTTCTTGTGGGTTGCTACCATAGAAGATACCCACTCAGTGGGTTCTGAGACTGGGGTTATGATGCCTGTGCTTGCCATTCTGTCCAGTTCCATCTTGACCTTCCCTCGCATAGCGACTGGGATCCGGAGTGCTGGCCTGACGACAGGCGTGGCCTCTCGGTCGATTTTCATGGAGTAGGTGTAGGGGACCATACCCACCTCGTCTTTGAAGAGGTCGGAATAGTCCGAAAACATCTTGTGTGAAAAACTTTCCTCGTCTGTCAGATGTAGCTGGTATATCTCCTTGCTGAGTGTGATCAGTCCCATGTTAAGGCTGTCTTGTAAACCCAGCACTGTCTGAACGTCTTGTTGCACCACGTGGAACTGTAGGGAGTGGGACTTGTCTGTTATGTAGCATGCTAGGGTTGCTGTCCCTAAGGTGCATATTTAATTTCCTCCGTAAGCAATCAGCCTCGCTGTTCTGGAGCGATCCACTCTCTCTTTGTATTTCACTTGGTTGAACGTTTTGCGTGATATCACGTTGCACTTGGCTCCGGTGTCCACTTTGAGCTCAACAGGGATTCCGTGGACCTGGGCCCTCATTTATCAACAATTCTTAGAAAGTGTTCTATTTTAGTACTTAAGCACATAATTTAGAATGTGTGTACGCACAGAAATATCCGGATTTATCAACCGTGCGTACACGGGTCCTACGCTCCTCTGTGTTGATAAATACCATTAGGTTCTACGCTCCACGCTCGTGCACGATTTTAAGTACTTGCATATAGCACCGCCCGTAATTAACCATATACGGTAATGGAACACCCCCACGAAATGTGCAAAAGTGGACTAAGCCGAGGGAAGCGTGTTATGGAGAAATACGTGACAGGCTGACAGACATGTACACGTACGGTGATGTCGGATATGATATCTATTAACTTAAAGACCATATTAATTTATATGTTGTGTCTGTCCACTATGTTTAATACTTTGTTATTTCCCCCCCCCCCCCTATCTATGTAAAGCGACCTTGGGTATCTTGAAAGGCGCGATATAAAATGAAGCTATTATTATTATTATTATTATTATTATTATTATTATTATTATTATTATTATTATTATTATTATTATTATTATTATTATTATTATTATTATTATTATTATTATTATTATTATTATTATTATTATTATTGTTATTGTTATTATTATTATTATTATCACGTCTGTGCGCGGAGCTCAAAAAAAAATACTGTCTTTTACTTTTAGTCTCAGTGAAGTTTCAACGGAGCGAGGTAATCTATTCTAACCAACAAATTGAAGTAGAAAGCATTTTGTTGTGGCCAATCTTATTTGGAAACATGACACAAAATAATAGTATGTCACTTTTTATTTAAAACAATATTTAATCGCGTTTGGAGGTGGGTGTTCTGTGTACGCAACTTTGATAAATGAGGGCCCTGGACTCTGCAGAATATTTCACTCCTCTGTGTCGCTGGTGATCCCACAGTATTGACTGTGTCCGTCGCTACTGTGACCCCATCACAGTAGAACGAATCGTCGCTGTCGCCTGACGATACTGTTCTGTCAATCTGGTTCACAGCGTGCTTTTTTCTGTATTGGTGCTGTTGATTGTCTCTGTGACTTCCTGGAGTGGATTTGCAGTATTGCTTGAAATTATTCATTTTCTCACATCCGTGACACTGTTTGCCGAATGCAGGGCACCTTTCTCGTCTGGCCTCGTGGCTGCCTCCACAGTTGCTGCAGCTGGCTATGGACCGAGTTGAATGCTCTGTATTTGGCTTTTTCTTGTAAACACGTTCTTTCATTCTGTGCCGTAGGCTATCTACGTTGGTTGTGCTTTGCTTTGGTGTAGCCAGTGTCCCAGTGTGTTGTTCTGTTATTTCGCATATCTCAACTGATTTGGTTAAAGTTAGTTTGCTGTCACGGAGTAGTAGCTTTCTCATGCCATCATTCATTATGCCACACACCAGTCTATCTTTGATTAGCTCTTCGCGCAAATCTCCGAATTGACAGCTCTTTGCTTTGATTTTTTAATCGCTGACATAGGCTTCAATTGTCTCATCTTGTTTCTGGCTCCTTGTATTAAACTTGTGCCTTTCCATTGTGACATTTGTTTGTGGATTACATAACTCACGGAATTTCCTTTTCAAGCACTCCGGGTCTTCTCTTGATTGTGCGGGGACTATTTCTTGTCCCTCCCCCTCTTTTACATTTAGTCATTTAGCTGACGCTTTTATCCAAAGCGACTTACAAGTTCTGTACGACAAGCCATCAGGAAGGGCACAACTCTTATCAGCTGAGCAACAATGTTCATCAAAGTGTTGAGTGCTACAGTGTAGGTTAGTTTATTAGGACGAGTGCATGACAGTACGGTTAGTTAGGGTTAGATTTTTTTTTTTTATTTTTTTTTAATTCAGATAATGGTTGAAGAAGTGCGTCTTTAGTCGACGGCGAAAGATTGGACGTGATTCGGCTGTCCTAACTGGGGTGGGTAGCAGTGGCGTCGTTAGCCCTGGGCTTCCGGGGCTTTAGCCCCGGATGTTTTTCTCCTAGCCCCGGATCTAAAAAAAAAAAAAAAAAAAAAAAAATTTACATTTTTTTTTTTTTTTTTTTTTTTTACTTTTTACTTTTTTTTTTTTTGTCAGCATCCCCATTGTCTGTGCTGAATGTTTGTTAGTGTTTGGTATTTTTTGTTGGTTTTTAGTACTTTTAAACATTTTTAGTAAGTAGTTTTCATTTGATCCTATAATTCTTTCATTCACCGATTTGTGGACTTTTTTTTTAGTGTCCTGAAAGGCGCCTTATAAATCAAATGCATTATTATTATTATTATCATCCAGGAGGGAAAAGACACTTTGGATAGTAGGGACTGCATCTCTGCCTGTCCTGACCAGGAAACACTTTGCAACTGTGATCTCCTCTGGCAATAGTTGGATATTGTAATGTGTGGCGAGGGGTTGCAGCAATTCCACTGAGAGAAACTGGTCTGAGGCTGGATAACATGCCTGTATGCCTCTCATAAATTGTTATCCAACTCATGAGAACCTGCTCTCAAGCTCTTGCAGCATTCTGTCGACGACTGGATAGAACAGTCTCTGTCTCAGCTGATCTCCTGAGCTGAGGTCTGAGCTTGTGCCACAAGATGACTCAACTACATACTCGTCCATCCTTTTCTGCTTCCTCCTTTGGCTGGTAGTATGTTCCTCAATCCAAAGGCCATTACATATGGCCTTTGTCCTGTCATACATGTCCACTGCCATCTCTGATGTGCGATAACCTTTGAGTGTGTCCTGCACTGTGCTTTTAAATAGTACAGATATTGAAGATGTGCACTTTAACGCAGCAGCACCTGGAGCCATCCATACCCATGTCCAGTGTCCTATAATAAGCTTTAATCGAACCTCGGATAGTCCGGTTGGTTTGGGGTGGTGTGAAAGCTCATTCACTCTTGCAAGTGAACCCTGCTGCGGTTCATTTGTGATGTGAATGCAAAGCGGACCAAAGGCAGGAAAAGACCCAAAAATCGAATCTTTTTTTAATGAGAAGACTGAAACATATGTATATAATGAAACACACAATAGTTTTTTTTCGATTGCCTAAGCATGATTTTGAAAGCGGGGCCCGGTGTTTCAAAACACACAATTAGCACAACCACACACACAATTATCAGAACACCTCAGATCCTTTGCTAAATTAAACACTTGTCAAAACCATACACTAATTTTGTTACCATATGAAACACACGTTACATAATGACTTAATTCTGTTTGAACCAGTTACACACACTGCTGTGCTTAACCTAAAACACATTTAGCAATTCTACTTCTCAGTGATTAGAGTACTGTAAGTGAAGTACGCAGATAATGTGCAAATATACAATAAATTCACCAAACACTACACAAGACCAATGCTGTAGACTGATGAAAATATAATTTATTTATCTACATATACCCAAATCAATGATGCAGACTGATGAAAAAAATAACATTTTCTCTCCATATAACCAAATCAGTCAACATTTCAACATGGAGAATCACAACAATACATGTCCCAGTTTTCATGCTACTATGTGCATAACACTGTAAGCTCAGCAAATATCAGACAAACATAAAATACTGTATCCAGTACAGGTTAAAATTACAGTAACACAATTTTTTTTTTGAAAAAATTTAAACAGAAAATACTAGACATTATCTCTTTGCCTAGCTGGACCTGGCAAGATAATTTTTTGTTGTGATTCTCCATGTTGACTGATTTGGGAAAATGGGAGAAAATGTATATTTTCATCAGTCTGCATCATTGGTTGTCTTGTGTAGTGTTTGGTGAATGTATTGTATATTTTCATGTTCTCTGTGTACAGTACTTCACTCTCCTTCCATTTTGGTTGAAGACAGGTGAACTCACCTGCTGCATTTTTATAGTGCTTAAACCTGATTGTGTATCTACAATTAACTGTGTTTTTATTTTGTTATTGGTGTATATGTGTATGTATGTACAGTATATGTATATATATTATATGTATATATATGTGTATATATGTATATTTGTACTCCTGTTGGGGCTTCTTGGACCAGATCAATGTTTTATCTGGCTAAATAAATAAATAAATAAGAAACTGATGATTTGGTCCTGTTAACTTTGAATTTTCTAGGGACTGCCCATATCCCTCTCATGGACCTGGACCTCACTTTGAGAACCTCTAATGATTCTAGTTATTCAGTATTCATCTCTAATTAATCTAAAATTGCGTATTTCTGTGATTAAAAAAAAAAAAAAAGGGGGGGGGGGGGGTGACCCCCCCCATCCACCCCCCTGGGCTGAAGCCCCCAATGTTTTCTAACCCTAAAAACGCCCCTGGTGGGTAGTTCATTCCACCATTGTGGTGCAAGGACTGAGAATAGGCGACTTCTCTTCTCCCTCTTCTCCATCGAGCACGGCTGCTGCATATACGAATGCCCGTTCCCGCTCTATGGCTTCCGAGCCACCCATGTTAAGGCTGTCTTGTAAACCCAGCACCGTCTGAACATCTTGTTGCACCACGTGGAACTGTAGGGAGTGGGACTTGTCTGTTATGTAGCATGCTAGGGTTGCTGTCCCTAAGGTGCATATTTAATTTCCTCCGTAAGCAATCAGCCTCGCTGTTCTGGAGCGATCCACTCTCTCTTTGTATTTCACTTGGTTGAATGTTTTGCGTGATATCACGTTGCACTTGGCTCCGGTGTCCACTTTGAGCTCAACAGGGATTCCGTGGACCTGGGCCCTCATTTATCAACAATTCTTAGAAAGTGTTCTATTTTAGTACTTAAGCACATAATTTAGAATGTGTGTACGCACAGAAATATCCGGATTTATCAACCGTGCGTACACGGGTCCTACGCTCCTCTGTGTTGATAAATACCATTAGGTTCTACGCTCCACGCTCGTGCACGATTTTAAGTACTTGCATATAGCACCGCCCGTAATTAACCATATACGGTAATGGAATACCCCCACGAAATGTGGAAAAGTGGACTAAGCCGAGGGAAGCGTGTTATGGAGAAATACGTGACAGGCTGACAGACATGTACACGTACGGTGATGTCGGATATGATATCTATTAACTTAAAGACCATATTAACTAATAAAGACCGTGCTAGAATATGACTGCCTTTTTCCGTTTTGTTCGATTAATACCCAGGGATTAAAGTTCTCCTCAATTTTATTCCAAAACAGCGATGGATTTTCCGTAAATTTTCTACCTGCTGCATATGATTTCTAGAGGCATACAATATATGTTGATGTCGGTATTGGGTAGCCTATATAAACAATAATACGAGAGCATATACAAGAACAATGAATCTCACTGCCATGTATGATGTAGCCTATACGCCATGTGTAGCTTGCCTATATGTGATCAATACAAACATGGACTTGAATTCCATCATGTCTGTGTGCGGGAGCTCACAAGGCTGTTGTCACAATGTAAATAAGAACGTGCACTGAAAAGTTACAGTATGTAGTTGGTTGATTATTTGTATGACAGTCATAAACCCTTGCAAAAAGTATCCGTTTTATTTAATGAATTGAAAACATGCAGCATGCCTTTCCTCCCGGCAGCAACGACAGTGGAATCCCTTTCTATTCACATAACTGCATTTGTGATGGAGCTTTGACAGCTACATGGGTGGTACAGTAATAACAGTATATTACTCGATCCATCTACAATATCACGATGGACCGTGCCATGTAGCCTATGTATAGCCTGCCTATGTGATCAATAAAAATGCGAACTTGAATCCCATCATCATATTTATATGTTGTGTCTGTCCACTATGTTTATTACTTTGTTATTTCCCCCCCCCTATCTATGTAAAGCGACCTTGGGTATCTTGAAAGGTGCTATATAAAATGAAGCTATTATTATTATTATTATTATTATTATTATTATTATTATTATTATTATTATTATTATTATTATTATTATTATTATTATTATTATTATTATTATTATTATTATTATTATTATTGTTATTATTATTATTATCACGTCTGTGCGCGGAGCTCAAAAAAAATACTGTCTTTTACTTTTAGTCTCAGTGAAGTTTCAACGGAGCGAGGTAATCTATTCTAACCAACTAATTGAAGTAGAAAGCATTTAGTTGTGGCCAATCTTATTTGGAAACATGACACAAAATAATAGTATGTCACTTTTTATTTAAAACAATATTTAATCGCGTTTGGAGGTGGGTGTTCTGTGTACGCAACTTTGATAAATGAGGGCCCTGGACTCTGCAGAATATTTCACTCCTCTGTGTCGCTGGTGATCCCACAGTATTGACTGTGTCCGTCGCTACTGTGACCCCATCACAGTAGAACGAATCGTCGCTGTCGCCTGACGATACTGTTCTGTCAATCTGGTTCACAGCGTGCTTTTTTCTGTATTGGTGGTGTTGATTGTCTCTGTGACTTCCTGGAGTGGATTTGCAGTATTGCTTGAAATTATTCATTTTCTCACATCCGTGACACTGTTTGCCGAATGCAGGGCACCTTTCTCGTCTGGCCTCGTGGCTGCCTCCACAGTTGCTGCAGCTGGCTATGGACCGAGTTGAATGCTCTGTATTTGGCTTTTTCTTGTAAACACGTTCTTTCATTCTGTGCCGTAGGCTATCTACGTTGGTTGTGCTTTGCTTTGGTGTAGCCAGTGTCCCAGTGTGTTGTTCTGTTATTTCACATATCTCAACTGATTTGGTTAAAGTTCGTTTGCTGTCACGGAGTAGTAGCTTTCTCATGCCATCATTCATTATGCCACACACCAGTCTATCTTTGATTAGCTCTTCGCGCAAATCTCCGAATTGACAGCTCTTTGCTTTGATTTTTTAATCGCTGACATAGGCTTCAATTGTCTCATCTTGTTTCTGGCTCCTTGTATTAAACTTGTGCCTTTCCATTGTGACGTTTGTTTGTGGATTACATAACTCACGGAATTTCCTTTTCAAGCACTCCGGGTCTTCTCTTTATTGTGCGGGGACTATTTCTTGTCCCTCCCCCTCTTCTCCATCGAGCATGGCTGCTGCATATACGAATGCCCGTTCCCGCTCTATGGCTTCCGAGCCAGCCAGGTTTAGCAAGATGAAGGCTTGAGAGCGAGGCGGCTTGTCATAGTGTGCAGCAGCAATGAATATATCATACTCTTGCTCGAATATTCTCCAGTTCTCCGCAACGTGGCTGTCAAACACGACTAGACCCAGTTTGCGGAATCCTTCCGCCATGCTGAATGTGAGTCTCTCGCGCGTTATATAGCCTAGTTATAGGCTACCTCCTAAACCTTCACTTTTCACTTTCGGACGCGGGTTGACGACTGTGTCCACAACGTCTGACACCATGTAGAAAAGACGAGAGGTAGGCAGGTGAGCATAGATGGTGATTTAATATAGGTAGCTTACAGGGGATGACACGATACAGCCTAGTCGTATATGCTGCTATCCTGACCGGTGTTTACTTTCTGAGTGACGTCAGAGTAGTACGGAGGCCGTCACGTATCAAGCTTGTGTATCGGACTAACACAATGCTCTATCATAGGTGTCAAACTCATGGCCCGCGGGCCAAATGTGGCCCGCCACGTCATTTGATGTGGCCCCCAAGAGCTCTGGTAAAAGAAATATTTTTTTTAAATTTTTTTTAAACATTAATGGTGGGTTAAAAAATAGCGGCGTTAAAAGAATTGTGGGTTAATGCGTTAATAAAGCTTTAACTTTGACAGCCTTAGTTATTACACATTCTTACACATACATGTATGTTGAACATCTGAGGTATTGATGAAGTAACAAAGGAAAAAAGCCAAAAGCACTCAGACATTCTTTGACAATTTTACAGCCCAAAATACAAAAAAGATCCAGGCGAAATAGGTAACAAAGGGTTGAAGAAATATTGTCTGAACTGTCGGATGTAAACTGGCTGTGTGACATAACCGAGCATCTCGCTCAATTGAATAAGAAGCTGTAGGGACGCAAACAAGTCCCACCCAAAACTTGACCAATATAGTTGTGAACTGAGACAACCCTCATTTTGTTATTTTTGAGTACAGTTACAGTTGTGTGTTCATGCATACACATAATAGCAATTTCATTACGAATTGAAAATGGGGGACCCTGATGTAAACAAGTCGAAAGTCTTTCTCTGGTCTGCATCCCCTTAACAATTGTGTGTATTGAGCTGTACTGTACTGTACCCATTCTGCAATCTGTTAATTAAAGTTAATTAAACTATCTTCCATTAGTTGGATGTATGGCCTCTGCAAGGTTGTGTGCAGCCATTTGTTTTTGTAACATCTGCTACATCTGTCCCACGTGTTCTTTGCAGCTCACAGTTGTTAGTTCTGCCCCTCTTGACTGTGACAAAAAGGTTTTGAACAAACTTAATGTCATAGCTTGTATTTGATGATATTCTTCTTTGTTATTTACTTGAATGGTTTGATCATTGATTGATGGAGTAATATGGGGTTCTGATAAACTAAAATTATTTGTTAAAATAAGCTAACATATATTTTTACATCTATGCAAATGCATATGCAATATGTATAACTTGAATAAGTAATAAATACAGAAACAACATGTTTAACAATATGTAAATGAGTAGCTACATTTATTTTACATTACATTAACATTTATACGGTCTTTGGCCCTTTGAGGGCAAGCATAATGCTGATGTGGCCCTCTGTGAAAATGAGTTTGACACCCCTGCTCTACATACATAAGAATCAAAAATATATATAAATAGAATAGAGCTAAGAACAACAACAACTAAAGAGAAAGCATAGGGAAACGAGCGCTAGTATGAAAATAGGATAAAGGCTAAATGTCAAGGCTCGGAGCTCAAAATATCAGAGTTTAAGTTGAAGTTTAAGTTTATTTGCAAAAGGGACAGTGCATATTAATCAATATAAAAAAATTAAATACGGCAGAATTAGCCAGAAGGCTAGATTTCATCTGTAGTCCCTGGCCAAGATGTTAAAAAGGGCAAAATAGTCATATTCCGTTTGCACATGAGTATGTAATCCGTTCGGATACATTTGAAGTATGTAGAGAGGAAGGATCTAATCTGTGTTCCCCTACAATAGCAAATATAGATGTTGACAGAAGTCAGTCTCGCTCTCTCTCTCTCTCTCTCTCTCTCTCTCTCTCTCTCTCTCTCTCTCTCTCTCTCTCTCTCTCTCTCTCTCTCTCTCTCAAAACCTATTTTATCCTATTGTCCTAATATATACATTGCTTCCCATCATGGTGAAATTGTGTTGACAGAAGTTGTTGCCATTCTCTCTCTCATTGTTTTCTGCAGGTAATTCTGATTGATTGTACAAATGGTGCCACAAAACAGGTGCATAAAGGAAAGGTCGTCTGAGATTGATGCTGGTTCAATGTATCCCTGCTCTCTGCTGGCATTTTAAAGGGGTCAGCAGTGTATAGATGGTTCATAATTCTCAATGGCTAGGCTGTGCTCGCTGAGTCTGTACCTAGTCAAGGATCTTCTTAGTTTTGGGTCAGTCACGGTGCTCAGGTATTCTGCCATTGTGTACTCTCTGTTTAGGGCCAAATAGCATTTCAATTTGCTCTGGTTTTGGGTTGTTTCTTTCCAATGTGTCAGATAGTTTTCTTTTTGTTTTCTTATAATTTGATTTAGTCCAGTGTAGGGGTGGGACAATACATCGATCCAGATCGATATATCGATCTATTATCAATAATCAAATAGGATCGACGCAACGTAAAAAGATCGATTCATATTGCGATACTCTTATTTTGAAAATCCCTGCGAGTCATATCCGCCGGCGCCCAGTATTGTGAAACTCCGTGTAGACATTACAGCAGTGTTTGCGTCTGCTGTAAAGCACTACAGAGCATCTATTTTGCGAGCCGATATAAGTCTGTGCAGTTTTTTCCCCGCAACGGGTCAAATGCATATAACAGGCGTTGCATCGTCGCCATTCCTTTATGCCAACGTCGCGTTAAATATCTAAATGAACGTCGCGTTGGCTGCTTAAAAGCTAAGCAGCTAACCGTGAGAGAGAACAGGAGAGTGGACTGGGGACTTGGAAGGAGGAGGGGTGGGGGCTGTGGGGGACTGTGTGTGTGTGTGTGTGTGTGTCTGTGTGTGTCTGTGTGTGTGTTAAAGCTCAATATATAAAAACAAAAGTGAACAGGAGGTCTATTTGTATTAAAAACAATAGATTGTTTTTCATTTAAATGTCTGGAAGAGCTCAAAAATAAATACATCAATTGATATTTCCGTAGCCTTTTTTTAGTTGATCTAAATGTGACTGATTGTGTTAAATGGGCACATAATATCGCCTCATATCGATCGCAGGCACCTGAATTGAATCGTATCGTATCGTGGCAGACTTTGTGATATCGGCAAATATCGTATCGTTGTCCAAAGAATCGATATCGTATCGTATCGTGATGAAACTGATGATTCCCACCCCTAGTCCAGTGTGGTTACTGTCTGGTGGTTCTGCTTGTGTTTGTGAGCAGAGTCCCAGAACCATCTGGCTGAGTGGGCATCTATCGATGGTCTCTCTGTGGGTGAGGGCTATGTTGTGGAGTGTGTCTGGGTCACTTTCTTTTTGGTGGTTGTGGAATTTGAATGCTCTTTTTTGAATTTTTATTATGATTAGTGGTATCTTCCTAGTTCTGCTCTGCATGCATTATTTGCATTTTCCGTTGGGTGCGGAGAATGGATTTGCAAAATTCTGCATGCAGAGTCTCATTGGGTGTTTGTCCCATTTGGTGAAGTCTTGGTTTGCAAGTGGGCCCCAGACTTCACAACCATATAGGGAAATCGGTTATATGACGGAGTCTAATATTTTGAGACAGATTTTGACTGGAATGTCTAATATGATGTTCCTTTTTATGGCATAAAAAGCCCTTCTTGCTTTGTATCTCAGGTTGTTCACAGCTTGATTGAAGTTCCCTGTAGCACTGATGTTTAGGCCGAGATATGTGTAGTTTTTTGTGTGTTCTAGGGAAATTGTGTCTAGGAGGAATTTGTGTTTTTGTTGTTGTAGGCTGGGCCTTTTTTGGAATATCATAATTTTAGTTTTGTTTAGGTTTACTGTCAGTGCCCATGTCTGGGAGAATTTGTGCAGAAGGTCAAGGTGCTGCTGTAGCCCTTCTTTTGTTGGGGACAGCAGCACCAGGTCATCTGCAAACAGTAGGCATTTGACTTCTGTGTTTGCTAGGGGGATGCCAGGTGCTGCAGTTTGTTCCAATGTTCTCTCTCTCTCTCTCTCTCTCTCTCTCTCTCTCTCTCTCTCTCTCTCTCTCTCTCTCTCTCTCTCTCTCTCTCTCTCTCTCTCTCTCTCTCTCTCTCTCTCTCTCTCTCTCTCTCTCTCCTCTCTCTCTCTCTCTCTATCTCTCTCTCTGTGCGCATGCGTGTGTATGGTGGTTGAGCGAGGAGCGGATGAGCGTTTACGGTGTGAGTGAAACTCAAACTTTTTCAAACTTGTTGTGTTTAATGTTATGAATTAGACTGTTGCTTATTTATTGTGTGCTTTTACGAGAGTGTTGGCTTTAGTTGTTTCGGTTGAGTTTAGCCATAGTATAGAGTGACAATTGTTTGGTGAGTGCTGCGTCGTGCCTTTACACAGGCATGGCGGAGCACGGAGGAGGAGTACCCTCCGGATTGGAGAAACTTACACGCAGAAAGTGGTAGAAAGTGGAGTGGTGATTCGGGAGACGCTTACTACTGTGTTTCCACTCGTCACCCCCCCGAACCCAGCCAAACGTGTTATAATTTCGAATGTCCCTCCGTTTTTGAAAAATTTACTTTTGGAGAAAGAGCTGTCAAGACATGGGCAGTTAGTTTCACCGATTACAATGTTCTCTCTCGGGGGTACCTCTCGACACGTTAAACATGTCGTGTTTTTTAGGAGACAAGTACATATGATTCTGAAGAAGAAAGATGAGGAACTGAGTTTAGTTTTCAAATTCAGGCTGGACGATTTTGACTACGACATTCATGTGAGCTCTTTTTGGATGCGGGGAAGAGGGTAGAGGGTCATTCAATTCGTGCGTGCCCAGCGAAAATGGGTGAACAGCCGACTGCTGGCGCTGAGGCTACAAAGACAGCAGATAGCAGTCAGCCAGCAGCGAATAAGCCTTTGGCAGCTACCCGCACTGCAGCGAGTAAACCTACTGTTACACGCACAGCAGCGGAAACAAGTGTGAGTGAGAGGCCAGTTGCAATTATTGCAAAAGCACAGGTACACAGTGGAGAGAGCGGGGGAAATGTTGTGCAGGCGCAAAGCATCAGCACTATTCAGGGGAATCTGCTAATTGATTTGAACAGTGATACTCAGGTCGAAGTGAGAGAGGATTTGGAGAGTACAGCAACCAGGGGGGCGGAGCTGAGCGATCATGGAGTAGACATGTTTCACGTGAGCTCCCTTCTACCGTGCAGAATATACGTTTCTCCCCATTAGTCCTTATTTAATTTTTATTTGTTTTTTGTCTGCTTGTTGAGTCGTCGTGTTTCAAATACTGTAGTCAACTTTTTTCGACTTTCTGCGATGTCGGTGGTGGAAACCAGATCCATGAGCGCCCCAGCCGGCAAACCACCACCGGGCCTGGCCGCACCATCGCCCGGTGTCGGTGAGATAAGCGAAGCTGTGCTCTTGGTCATGACCAAGCTCCATGCAGAATCTGAGACACGCTTCGCTGAAGCACAAAAGAAAGTGCTGGCGGATTTTTGTGATAACCTACATCGAGAGATATCAGAAGAAATAAGGTTGGCGGTCGTCCCGCTGATAGACAAGATGGAGTCGCTGCACGCTGTCCACTCGGCTAATGCTATCGAACTAGCTGCGCTATCGACGGAGGTATCATTACAGGGCGAGAAGATGGTGGATCTAGAGTCCTCCCTGCTGGCTAGGCAGGCTGAAGTTACCAAACTACAGTCGGTAATTGTGGAAATGCAGTCCCGGGAGAGACGCTACAACATCAGGATTGTTGGAGTACCGGAGGGCAACGGGGAAGGCCGTCTCTCTGAGACCATGCCGGAATTGCTGCAAAAAATACTGGGGAATGACGTCCTCTCCTCCCCTCCCGTCTGTGAGTCGGCCTACAGAGCGGGCAGGTCCACTCCTGGTGTGAACAAGGAGCCGAGGCCCATCATCGTCAAGCTGAACAGGCTTCAGCAGAGGGAACTCATCATGCGGTCGGCTCGGGCCAGAAGGGGTAATCTAAGGCGATCACAAAGCAGTGGCGGCTCTGCCACTAGGGGCGCAAGGGCGCCGACCCACCTGCTGTTAAATCACAGAAGAAGAAAATAAAACTTTTTAGTTTTTTGTTTTATAGCCCTATAAATAATATAAACATGTTTAAAATGAATAATATTTACTCATTTTAAGTATGTTTGTATTTCCAATGCACAATATAACGTTATTATCTCAAATAAAAAAACACTCGTTTTCCTGAGCAGGAAGTGACATCATGTTTTTTTTATTTTTTCGTATTTCTCGGCCCGGGCTAGACGCGATAGCGCTCTGAGTGCGCGTCACAGTTTGATCGCTGTATCCGTCACAGCCAATCAGTGCATAACGCGTTGTGCGTTGAAATATGACTACTATGTTGGAATCCGGGCGCGATTTGAAGCGGTCTAGCCAGTAGCGTCAAGAATTTCTGTAGCCGCATTTCGCGGAGACGCTCTCTGATTGGCCGACGCCAGTATTTTTTTCCGTAGCAGAATTTCACAGAGACGATTTCTGATTGGCCGAATCCAATTTCTAATGTTCCAATTCTAGCTTATTCCGGCTAGGTTGGTCCTAGGTTGTTTGTCTTAGAGCGTGCCGTGACTGCAAGTTATTTAGACTGTTAAGCTTAGGCACTCTTTCAAAGTTGGTTAAGGTTAGAGTTTGTCTTAGAGCATGGCGATAGAACGCCAGGTAGTTTGCAGTCTGTTCGAGCGGAAATGGACAAAGGAATGAAGTACTTGTGACTGTTGTGTGGTGCTGCTAACAAGCTAACACTTGGCTAACAAGCTATATGGCGGATGCAGTCTGGACACAGTGGACAGTGGTCTGGAATACATCAACAGTGATACACTACTTTATCAAGGCAAGCCCTCCTGCCCTGGACGTGTCAACTAAACAGTGAGTCTCTCTCTCTCTCTCTCTCTCTCTCTCTCTCTCTCTCTCTCTCTCGCGTTTGGATTGATTATGGCTTGTTCAATATCGTCTATGTTTGAATGAATGAATGAATGAGAACTTTATTAACAGATTGCAGAATGGGTACAATACAGTACGGCTCAATACACACAATTGGTAAGGGGATGCAGACCAGAGAAAGACGTTTGTCTTGTTTACATCAGGGTCCCAGATTTTCGATTCATATCGATAGTTTAATAGCTAGCCTTGGCTCATTTAACAATATGCAAAATATGTGTACAGCCCTGTACTCATACTGAAGTTATTCTTGGTATATAATATGTCTGATTGTGTAACGAATCGATTCCACGTCGCGCTGTGTGTGAGAGAGAGAAGGAGAGAGGGAGAGATCTGCCTGTGTTTGGAGACGGGGCGAGTTTTGTTTCTAACTTTTCTATTTATATATTGTGTTTCAAGTTGTGAATTAGAGTCTAGACTATACTTTATTTGACTGGTTGTGTGTTGTTGTAGTAACAGCTGAGCGACTCGTTCATAAGAGCCGATTCATTGCCGTGAGCGTGAGTCGAATCGCTCACGTCTTGCCATGAGTCTGTTGCGTGGTACTGTACATGTTTGCAAAATGTTTGGTATAGCGCCCCTAGTGGCGAAGCACCCACGGGCCGCCACTGTCACAAAGTGGCCATTTTCGAAGACTTTACACCGGAGGTTCAAGCACAGAGAGGCGAATACAAAGTGGTCATGAACAGGCTATGGAAACTAGGCCTGAGGCCCACGCTATTCGCTCCCGCGAAATTATCTGTGTTGGATAAGGTCGATGGTCTGCGTTCATTTTGGTCGTTGGCTAAAGCGAAGGAATATCTCGAGGGGATACCCGAGACTGTAGCTTGATAACTATATCGGGTGAGTGACTTGGCGATGTGGGCCGGAATACAGTGTTAGGGCCGGCTATTCACAAACACTTGCTGTCATGCCCAGACATGCTAACTGCTAACTGCCCATCCAACTAGCGGGGCTTCCCAATGACTTCTGTTACTTGCTAAAGCTGACCTCATGGTCGTACTTGTGTATCGCCTCTTTGGAAGCTAACAAGCTAGCTGAACAATGTACATAATAGACTAACGTGCTATCCGGATTCATCACTAGCTTACGCGCTAGCCTCGGGCTAGCTAGCGGGCTGTGTCTAACGTCTGCGCTGATACATTCGAGACCCGTTAATATTTACGCACTTTGGTTGTTGTTGCTGTTTAAGTGTCATCGGTTCGCACAATTCAACGGTGATCGGGTCCCTAACTAACTTCTTGTATGCTTTTATTTTTATATCCAGGCTGTTTTGAGCTTTGGGCTCCGGTAGGAGAAGGTCGGTTGAATATATATATAAACAATATATGATAACAGGTTG
This sequence comes from Notolepis coatsorum, assembly GCF_963971535.1. NCBI lineage: Eukaryota > Metazoa > Chordata > Actinopteri > Aulopiformes > Paralepididae > Notolepis > Notolepis coatsorum. Next base: position 60,857,419 of record NC_140174.1, on the reverse strand, counting down.
TGTCAGGTATTGTTTATTACCATTCCCGGGTTAATGAATGTGTTTAATTCTATTCTTACAAAGGTTATGTTGAGTTATTATATAATAATGACTATTTTTTCCATTATAGTTATATCATGTTAGGGCCAAGGCTCACGGTGGTTTTCGACCGATATCTTTATTGAAACAATATATGATAACAGGTTGTGTCAGGTATTGCATTACCATCCCCGGGTTAATGAATGTGTTTAATTCTATTCTTACATAAGTTATGTTGAGTTATTATATAATAATGACTATTTTTTCCATTACAGTTATCTCATGTTAAGGCCAAGGCTCACGGTGGTTTTCGACCGATATCTTTATTGAAACAATATATGATAACAGGTTGTGTCAGGTATTGCATTACCATCCCCGGGTTAATGAATGTGTTTAATTCTATTCTTACATAGGTTATGTCATTCCAACCGTTGTGCCTGTTCAGAGGGGCTGTTTACAGGTGTGCACTTTGACCATAATCCCCCTTTTTTCCCTTTCTTTTATTGTCGTTGTTTAAATGACATCTGTCTGCACAATTTACCTGTGATCCGATCCTGCCTTAGACTATATGCTGGTATGCTTTCATTTAATTTTGTTTTGAATTTTCCTTTATCCATTTGTGCTATAACATTGCAACGTTGATGCGCAGACTCGGAAATAGATGGATGCAGGGGTGATGTTGAGTTATTATATAATAATGGCTATTTTTTCCATTATGGTTATCTCATGTTAGGGCCAAGGCTCAGGTGGTTTTCGACCGATATCTTTATTGGAATTTTATTTTTATTATTATTATTAATTGTGTTTATTGGACTAGTGGGGGTTTAATCAGGGGTTTATCTAGAGGGGGGTCGGAGTGGGGAGCGTCTTATTGAATCCATGACTCCAGTGGGAAATGATAGGAAGATGACCATCCTTAGTGGATGGGGCATAGGGAGGGTATTGGAGAGTGGGTATAGGAGGACTTATAATAGGACGGGTGGGTTAGGGTTTAGAGTAGAAGGAGGGGGGGTTGTGACTGGGGTGGGACTTTTATGTGTTTTATGTACTGTTGTCTTATAGGTGTGTAATTGTTCCTCCTCTGAACTCCTGGGACTGACCGTCTGGGCCCGCCTGGATCAGCGCCTCTGTACTCAGCCTGGCTGCACTGGTATGTTCTCTACGCATTTAGACAAACTCGACCATGGCTAAATTGAATATTTTAATTTGGAACGCAGGAGGTCTTAACGCCCCACACAAGCGTGCCAGTGTCCTTTGGTTATTGAAGAGAGGAAATATTGACATTGCTCTCCTTAGTGAGACGCATATATTGGTGGGTGATGTGTCAAGGCTAGCAAATCGACAATATCATGTTATCTCCTCATCCTCAGCCGATGATAAGACGAAAGGAGTCGTCATAGTTACAAGACGTAACCTTGATATCAAAGTCCTGGATGTGTGGTCGGACACGGAGGGAAGGATTACTATAGCAAAAGTTGAGTTCTCTCATAGGAAGATGGCAATAATAGCATTGTATGCCCCTAACACATTTGATTCAGCGTTCTATAATACAATCACGAAGAATATGTTGGAACTTACTGGATACGCTCTCATTGTGGGTGGCGATTTTAATGCGTGCTGGGATGCGGAGATGGATAGGTCCGGATCCTCTGAAACAAGCGACCAAAAACGGTCCTCTAAGGCCCTCAGGATGTGGGCCCAGGACACTGGGCTCGCAGACCTATGGCGCTTATCCAATCCCACCCTCAAGGATTACTCTCACCTGTCTGCCAGACACAAAACCTTCTCTCGAATAGACTATGCATTCGCATCCCCTAATTTGTTTGATAGTTTCGACGTCTCATTGGTTCCCCTGGCTCTCTCGGACCACAAGGGGATTTTCCTTGTGGCAACCTTTGGCAGGCTCTCCACGAGAGCTCCCAGGTGGCGTTTTAACTCAACCTTATTAAAGAACGATGATTTCTGCTCTGAGTTCAGGAGTAAACTAGCTGAATTCTTGCAGATCAATGTTGGCACGGTCGATGACCCCAGGGTCCTATGGAACGCACTGAAAGGATTTATCAGGGGTCATGTCACACTTTTCTCCTCCAACTTACGTAAATCCCGATCAAAAAAACTAGAAGGACTGGAAACATTATATGCGGATCTATACGCATCTTTGCAAACTAACTATAGTGAACGACTAAACACACAACGTAAGATAGTCAAGAAGGAAATAAACTCCATACTTAAACAACAGTCTGAGTTCTTGATACATAGGACAAGGCAAAATTACTACTTTCACGGCTCCAGGCTTAGCCATCTATTGGCAATGAAAATACGCTCGAATGATCATTTCTCGGATATCCCCTCGATCAAGACGCGACAGGGTACAATCACTACTGATTCGAAAAAGATCAACGACACTTTTAAAGAGTTTTACTCACAGTTATATAGCTCAGAGGTTAATCTCGACGACTCTAAATTTGAATCGTTCTTTGGCGGGCTTGAGATACCCCACATTTCTGAGGAAGAGGCTAAGGAACTGGGGAAACCGATCACCCTTATGGAACTAAGGGAGACGATCGCTGAGATGCAGAGGGGTAAGGCACCAGGCTGGGATGGTATTCCACCCGAGGTGTATTTAGCTTTCTGGGACCAACTGGGCCCATTGATGCTCGATGTGATCAATTACGCTATCGAACAGGGGGAGTTCTCAAGAGATGTCAACATGGCACTGATTTCTTTACTTCTCAAGAAGGACAAAGATCCCAATGATTGTGGTAGCTATAGGCCCTTGAGTCTTCTCTGGGCCGATTTAAAAGTGTTTGCCAAGGTGCTGGCCCGCCGCCTGCAGAGATTTATGACGGTATTGGTACACTGCGATCAAACTGGTTTTATCCCGGGGCGCCTGGCTGCAGATAATCTTAGGAGGCTGTTGCATGTAGTCGATAACAGTAAAGACAATACAGCTCCGTCCACTGTTCTGTCTTTGGATGCCATGAAGGCGTTTGACAGACTAGAATGGTCATACCTGTGGAAGGTACTTGAGGTCATGGGTCTGGGAAAGAATTTTATTCATATGATTAAAGTCCTGTATGCCTCGCCGTCGGCAATGATACTGACAGGCAAAAACTGTTCCACACTTTTCCCAGTCTCCAGATCTTCTAGACAGGGTTGTCCTCTGAGCCCGGGACTATTCGCGCTTTCCCTCGAACCATTGGCCCAATTTATTAGGCAATCAGAGGACATCGTCCCCATAATGATCAATAATACACCACACAAAATTGCTCTCTATGCGGATGACCTACTGATTTTTATGGATGACCCTTCCCGGTCGGCCACAAAATTATTGGAAATAATTGACGACTTTGGTAAATTGTCAGGCTTTAAGATTAACTGGAACAAATCAGCCTGCCTACCTCTTAATGAGCTGGCCAAGGCGGTGCGACTACCAGCTGATATCCCCATAGTGGAACATTTTAAATACTTAGGTATAGAGATATTCCCCACGCTGAGTCAAACTACTAAGTACAACTTCACGGGTACTTATGATAAAATACGCCAGGATCTAGACAGATGGTCGTCCCTTCCTAACTCCTTACAAGCCCGAGCTTCCATAATCAAAATGAACGTTCTGCCTAGGATAAATATTGTTAGCTCAATGCTCCCCCTGCCCCCTCCAATAGACCAGTGGTTCCCAAAGTCGGGGTCGCGACCCAAAGGTGGGCCGCGAGCAGCCACGGATGGGCCGCGAGCAGTGGTGCAGTGGCAAATTGACAGTAGGTCAAGCGCTCCACGCGCGTGCGCGTGCGCGCGCATGCACAGTTATTTTTGGCTGCTCTCGTCCTGCAGCTAGATACTATTGCCTCACAGCGCGGCTGTCAGCGCGCGGCCCAGAGAGCGCCGCTGGCTCTGCGGCTCTGCAGCTGCATGCTTCTCCGGGAGTCCGGTTGGATAATGCCATGTAAAAAGCGATTGCGCGTACTTCAGCCTCAGTGACCGAGGTATAACGCCGTTATACCGAGTTATACCAGCACTGCACCACTGGCCGCGAGATGATTTAAAAAAAAAAAAAAAAAAAAAAAAAATTAGTTTTTTTTCTTTTTTCTTTTTTCTTTTTTTCTTTTCATTTTTTTTGTCAGGCCACTGAACTTAGAAGCAGGCCAGGACAGTGTTTCTAGTTGTATTCTAAAATTCTATTCTATTGTATTCTAAAATGTGACTATATGGTTTTATATTAACTTAATAAATAAACAAAAACGAAAAATCTACTTATTTCAACGAACATTTCAAACTAAATAACAGATTATGCACATAAAACGCTGAAAACAACCGAAGCAACAATAGTATTTTAATGAGGCTATTATTATTATCATTATTATTTTGCAAAAAGTTAGCCCTCTCATAAATAGCACATATAAATGAATAACTAACTTGAACTAACTTAATAGGATTGAAGTGATATTTGGCTTAAAAAATCGGTCACATAAAAAAAAAAAAAAAAACAGACGATGTGCATTGGGCCGCGGCTCTCTGACGCCTTATTTTCTGGGCCCCGGCCTGAAAAGTTTGGGAACCCCTGCAATAGACCACTGGCGCAAGGTACAATCGATGGTATCTAAGTTTATCTGGAATAACAAACGCCCGAGAATCAAAAGAGCTACTACTCAACGTATGAAACAAGATGGGGGCCTCGCAATCCCTGATTTTAAGCTTTATTTCTGGTCCTTCTCACTGAGACCTCTGATGTGCTGGCTAGACCCTGTAGATGCTGTATCTTGGCGCTCCTTAGAAGCGGCGGCGGTCTCACCGCTAAGATTGCAGGATGTGGTGTACTCCACTGTCTCTATTTCGAAATGCCGGCTGAGGTATGGACCGATCATAACTCACGTGATCCAAACGTGGCGTAATGTACAGAGGTCGTGTGGGGTTAAATGCCCATGGCACCTGGACTCTCCAATTTTTAATAACCAGCAATTACTTGTTGGGCACAAGCCGGTTAATCTTCCTCAATGGCAAAGGAGGGGGGTGCATACTTTGGAGGATATTTATGATAAGAACGGCCTCCGTGCGTTTCAGGACTTAAGAGAATTTTATGATCTATCTTCAACTAAGGTCAGCACTGAGGGCGCATGGCGTGCCGTGGGCTCAAGCTTTGCACCCACACCCCTTCCTCAGGCTCATAGTGGACAGGACGACCTCCAGAGGGTTTGTCTCAGACTTTTATACGCTCTTAATTCAATCCACGTATAAAAATCTATCATTGGATACAATCTGCCGTGTGGATATCCCGGAGTTGGACCCCGAGTTTGACTGGGATGATGTTTGGGCAAATGTGGCATTGTCTTCCTGCAACCCCAATCACCAGCAAATAAATTTTAATTATATTCATAGGACCTATCTTACACCTAGGAAGCTATTTGCTATGGGACTGATAACCGACTCTCGGTGCACTTTGTGCTCTCAAAAGGCCACTGGCACTTATATGCATATGTATTGGGATCGCCCACCAGTGGCCCGCTTCTGGAGGTCAATAACGGACAAACTTTCAGATCTGTGTGGCTTAACTATCCCATTCACAGCTGTTACGCTACTCCTGAACGATATAACGACACTACCTGCGTCCGTTCAACTAAAAAGGGTTGTCCTAGCGGGTGTCACAGCAGCGAAGAAGCTAATAGCAATGAGATGGAAGGAGCCTGAGAAGCTTACAGTGATTAACTGGTCCCTAACACTATTGGATGTGATTTATCTGGAGATATCCACGGCGCGGGTGATTGGGGTGGGACAGGCAGGTATTGACCTGTGGTTTGCAGCAGCCGAAAAGGTCAGGACCGCTGTGTGCGGCTGAGCGGGGTTGAGGTGCGTGTTCGGGTGAGTCCGGCGGTCTCTTGGGAGGGGGAGGAGGAAATGTTTTGTCTGTCTTGTCTTTTGTCTTGTCATCTTGAGTTTAGCTGGGGATATTATGGGGGGGCAGCTATTTAACTATTTCTTCACTGTTTGGCCACTTTTACACGGTCTCTGTGAGTCTATGGAACACCTCTACAGGTTTTTGTTTTTTCATGAAGGTTCATTGCTCTGTTTTCGGGTCGTGTTCTCAAAAAATTGTCCTTGTGGTGGATTGGAGATGTACGTTTTATTAATATAGGGTCACACGGCCGGGAATCGGGGCTGAACACTGGGAAAGACCATTTATTAGATAGTACCCCTTGGAATAAAAATTTAGAAGGTTGAACTCTGTTTTCTTTTCTCTTTGTCTGTATAAATTGTTAGTCTGTATTATTATTGTTTTTGTTATTTTCTTGTGAAGTTATATGTATTGTGATTGTGGTTGTCTTGTGTTGTCTTGTTTCATGTGAATAATAATAAAAAATTTGATCAAAAAAGAGAGTACAGCAACCAGGATAGCGGAGTTTGTACTGGTTGAGGAAGATGAGACAGAGATGGAGTTTTCAAAAGTTGTACGAATGAGGAAAAGCAGGGCTACTTCGAGGGCTACTGGCGGGCAGGACGCGAAGGCAGCTAGGAAGGAGCAGAGCCCCGCCCCCTCTCAAACAAGGCAAAGCCCAAGAAATAAAGGACAGGCCGCACAGTCACAGAACAGTAGTAGCAGCAGTGAGGAAGATGAGCTCTTGAGTGATTTATCACAGCCTGAGTTCTCTTTTGAACAGATAATTTTTTTTTGAAAAATACAAAAGGTAAATATGTTAAATTAGAGGAATTTTTACCTGATTTAAGGAAGTTTCACGATTCTGTCACAATACACATGAGGAGTGGGGAGGACGCAGGGCAACCTTTTTTCTCTCACCAAGAGGGATTCCGTTTGAAGAAAATATTATCAAAAGTCAGAGCAAAAATCAATGAGGAGGCTGTTGGTCCTGATGATATATAGGCCTAATGTGTTTTTTTTGCTATTGTTTGGTTGCTGCTGTGCTGTATACTAAACATGTGTGACTTTAAACTGGGGTCTTTAAAGGTTAATGGTGCTAGAGAAGATGGTAAGAGAGCTTCTCTGTACAGCCTGATCAGGGGCAAGAAGCTAAATGTTACTTTTCTTCAGGAAACTCACAGCACGGTTGAAAATGAATCTGACTGGAAGACGGAGTGGGGGGGGGGGGGGAGCTTTCTTCAGTCATAAGAGTAGTAGCAGTGGGGGAGTTGGCATTCTTTTTTCTAGGGATTTTCTACCTGCTTCATGTGTTGTTGATGAGATCATTCCAGGCAGGTTGCTTAAACTCTGTGCTGTATTTGAAAATGTAAAGATGTGTTTTGTAAATGTATACGCTCCAACGGTGGGGTTGGAAAGGTTATTGTTTTTGGATAGATAAAAAAATACTCTTAGTGCTTGTATTAGTGAGGAGTATCTGTTTGTGGGTGGTGATTTTAACTGCACTGAAGATCCCGCGTTAGACAGGAATCATCAGGAGCCGCATGCGGCTTCTAAAGCCTGTCTTATACGACTGGTTGAAACCATTGAATTGTGTGATATTTGGAGATATCTCCACATTAATCAGCGGCAGTATACCTGGGCTCATTCCAGGGATAATTATTTATCGATAGCCAGGCTTAATCGTTTGTATTGTTTTGAACATCACATGAGTGTGGTCACAAGCTGTTCCATAAGTCCGGTGGGTTTATCTGACCACTCCCTTGTCCAGTGTTCCATTTTTATAAAAAATGTAAAGTGTGAAAGTGGATATTGGCACTTTAATGTCTCTCTGTTGTCTGACAATGGTTTTAAGGATGCTTTTAGTTCTTTTTGGGCTGACTATAGGCAAACTAAACGTGACTTTAGTTCACTGCAACAGTGGTGGGATGTAGGTAAAATACATATAAAACAGCTTTGCCTACAGTACACTCTCAATGTTACAAGAGACATGGCCAGATCTATGAGAGCTCTGGAGAGAGAAGTGATGGAGATGCAGGAGTTGGCAGGCTCCACTGGAGAAAGAGAACATATTGAAGTTTTCAAAAGGAAAACATCAGCTCTGTCTGACCTGCTGGGTATCTCTGCTAGGGGCACTGTGGTTAGATCCTGTTTTCAAAACGTGGTCCAGATGGATGTTCCGTCTCACTTTTTCTTTGGTTTGCAGAGCAAGAATGGCCAAAAGAGGCTGCTACACTCTCTGAGGTCAGACACTGGGCAGATGCTGCATGAGACAGCCGACCTCCGTCAGTGTGCGGTTGGTTTTTACAAAGAGCTCTATAGAACTGAGTACCAAGAAGAGCCGGAGGTGGCACAGTCCTTCTTTGAGGGCCTCCCTAGAGTCTCAGCTGAGGACGGTGCAGAGCTGGAAGCACAGCTGTCAGGCCAAGAGCTGCTAGAGGCTTTGCAGAGCATGCAGAGTGGGAGGGCGCCTGGGATAGACGGTCTCCCGGTTGATTTTTATAAATCTCTCTGGTCTGTGATTGGTGAGGATCTTTTGAGTGTCCTCGGCGATAGTCTGAGAAAGGGGAGGCTGCCTCTGAGCTGTAGGAGAGCGGTCATCACTCTCCTGCCCAAGAAGGGAGACTTACAGAACATCAGGAACTGGCGTCCAGTGTCTTTACTCTGCTCAGATTATAAAGTGCTCTCAAAGGTACTGGCAATGAGACTGAGGAAGGTGATGGAGCAGGTAATCCATGTGGACCAAACCTACTGTGTGCCCAGCAGGTTGATATCTGACAACATTATGTTGATTCGAGACATTTTGGACCTCTCTGGTGTTTTGGGTTGTGACCTTGGTCTGATTTCTCTAGATCAAGAAAAAGCTTTTGACCGAGTTGAACATCAGTGTTATGTGTGTCATGTGCCCTGATCAGGCGTTCCTAGTGTGATATGTCATGTCTAGATGTAGTCCTCTGTCATAGTGTGTAGTCCCCATTGTTTTTCCCCCAGGTGTATCCAATTACCATTAACCCAGGTGTGTGTCGTCTCGTCATCCCCTTGTGTATAATAATTCTGTCATCCCTTCCGTCTGGTGCTGATCCTGTTTGTATAGTTCTGTGTTTGTCTGTTTATTATTTGATGTTCATTTTTGTTACAAAACCATGGTAACTATAAATGAAATATTCTTTATTTAGATACTTTGGCTGCCGTCTCCTTATTGTGTAACATTGACAAGTTAACGAGCCTTCCTGTAGTCAATGGTTACGTAATAATCAGTACCTGTGGAAAGCAATGCAGGCTTTTGGTTTCAGCTCTGGGCTCATAGCTATGATCCAGGTCTTGTACAGAGACATTGAGAGTGTACTGTACGGTGGTTTAAGTGCACCTTTTGAGGTTCAGAGGGGAGTCCGACAAGGCTGTACTTTATCAGGAATGTTGTACTGTCTGGCCATAGAGCTCCTGTTACATAGATTAAGGACTCATTTGTCGGGTTTTTCTTTTCCGGGTTGTGACATAAAATTCAAACTGTCTGCATATGCTGATGATGTCATGATTATGGTAAAGTCCCAGCACGACATTAACATTGTACAATCAAATGTGAGGGCTTTTGGTACTCTTTCCTCTGCTAGGGTGAACTGGCAGAAGAGTGAGGCCTTAGCAGTGGGTAAAGGGCCAATTGATGGACTTGTGCTACCTGGAGGCCTGACTTGGAAGAGGGGAGGCCTAAAGTACTTGGGGATTTATCTTGGGGATGAGGTATTTTCTTCCAAGAATTGGGACGGTGTGGTAGAGCAAGTGGAGGGCCGGCTGAAGCGATGGAAATGGATTCTTCCAAAACTGTCGCTGAAAGGTTGGGTCCTTATTATCAACAATATTGTGTCTTCTATGCTGTGGCATCGGCTAGCATGTACGGACCCGCCGCTGAACCTGCTGTCTAAGGTGCAGGGGTTGATGGTGGACTTCTTCTGGGACAGGTTGCACTGGGTCCCGCAGAGTGTCCTTTTCCTGCCCAAGGAGGAAGGGGGACAGGGGCTTGTCAACTTGGCAAGTAGGGGAGCTGCGTTCAGGCTCCGTTTCATTCAGAGACTCCTGACAGGACCGGCTGATCTGGTCTGGAGACCTGTGGCCCGAGCCATACTGGAGCGGTGTGGTGGGCTAAGTCTGGCTGAGCCAATGTTCCTCATGGAATGGATTTAAAGGGACCATAACATGGCGCGACCCGAGTCAGTCGCCGTGGGTTTTGCTCAGCAACGAATGTGCACATTTTTAGTTATTATGTTTGTTTTTACTACTTTTTTTATCGAAGCATCACTGGCGGGGACGTCATACAACCGCCAGTCACTTATTGACCTAAACTCCGGACTCAAAGAGGAGTTTAGAGACACTTTATCATGCCAAGAATGGCCAATGGAGATCAGAAGAGACAAAGACGTGGGAGACGGCCGTAAGACAAAGAAGAAACACAGGGGGAAGAGGAGCGGGATCAGATTGAGACTAAGAAGATCTGCTTACCGTCCGGCTATTCCATCTATCTTCCTGGCGAATGCACGTTCGCTAGAGAGTAAGATGGATGATCTACGAGCGCGGGTCCGATTCCAGCGAGAGATGAAGGAATGCAATATCCTGTGTTTCACGGAGACCTGGCTGAAATCAGTGACTCCCGATCACAGCATCTCTCCCTCCAACTCCTTCACCATCTTCAGAGCGGACCGTACAGAAGCCTCCGGGAAAAGCATCGGCGGGGGTCTCTGCCTGATGAACAACAACGGCTGGACTAGCCCCGGGGAGGTGAAGATACTCTCCCGTTCATGCTCTCCCGACATGGAACACCTCACGATCCAATGTCGCCCGTTCCATCTTCCACGCGAGTTCACTGCAGTGATCATGACTGCAGTGTACATTCCACCCCAGGCGAGCGTCGGCAGGGCGCTAGCGGAACTACACAACCACCTGAACACTCACCAAATCAAGCACCCAGACGCAGCCATGATCGTAGCCGGGGATTTCAATCAGGCGAATCTGAAAAAAGTCATGCCGTCTTTCTTTCAGCACATCGTCTGCTCCACAAGGGGAGGAAATACACTCGACCACTGCTACACCCCGTTCAGAGCCGGATACAAGGCTGTACCGGCCCCACCATTAGCGGGAGCAACGAACACGTCGGATCATGCCGCCATCTTGCTGGTCCCCGCGTACAAACAGAGACACGACGGCGTCACGTGAGGTAAAAAAATGGGACGACCAATCAGAGGCCACGCTTCAGGACGCACTAGACGTCGCCGACTGGGGAATGTTCGAGAGGAGCACCAGTGACGTCAGCGAGTTCACAGACGCTGTGGTGTCATTCATAACAGCGCTGGCTGATAGTATTGTCCCCACAAAGAAGGCGACGGTGTTCCCAAACCAGAAACCATGGGTGGACAGTACTATCAGAGCAGCCCTGAACTCTCGCACCACTGCTTACAACCTGGGCAGAGAGTCAGGAAACATGGAAGAGTACAAGACAACAGTCTACACTCTGCACAAGGCTGTTAAAACTACTAAGAGGACGTATGCTGACAAGATGGAGGCACAAATGGCACAGAATGACACAAGAGGCTTATGGCAAGGACTGAGGGCTATAACTGACTACAAAGTCAGCGCCCCCTCAATGGGGAGCGACGACGCCTCCCTTGCGGACCAGCTCAACACCTTCTACGTGCGGTTTGGTGCAAACAGTCGCACTGCTAGCCCAACGGCTAGTGACGTCACTGGTGCGCCGGCTGTTGTGGAGGGGGGGGGGGCATCCGCGGGGGGGCGGGGACACACTCTCATTGACGGTACACAGTGTGAGAAGAGCATTTATGCAGGTGAACACCAGGAAGGCGGCTGGCCCAGATGGAATAACAGGACGCATACTCAAGTCCTGTGCTAACCAGCTAGCCCCTGTGTTCACCACCATATTTAATCGATCCCTGAAGGAGTCAGTGGTCCCTGCCTGCTTCAAGATGTCTACCATTATCCCGGTACCAAAGAAACCCTCCCCAGCAGGTCTCAATGACTACAGACCGGTGGCACTCACCTCTGTGGCCATGAAATGTTTCGAGAGGCTGGTCAAGGAACACATTTGTGCCTCCCTCCCCAGCGATATGGACCCTATGCAATTTGCATACAGGCCAAACAGGTCCACTGACGATGCGGTCTCCCAAGTACTGCACAGCACCCTCTCTCACCTGGACCGTCAGAAGGGGCTATGTGAGACTGTTGTTCATTGACTACAGCTCAGCATTCAACACCATAGTCCCCACCAGACTGGTGGACAAGCTGATCGGGCTGGGTCTGAGCTCCGCCCTGAGCGCCTGGGTACTGGACTTTCTGAGTGAGAGACCCCAGGCGGTCAGGGCGGAGCTCAGACCCAGCCAGATCAGCTTGTCCACTGAGCATCGGGTCCCCCCAGGGCTGTGTTCTGAGCCCCCTGCTGTACTCACTATACACACACGACTGTGTGGCCAAGTTCAGCTCCAACTCCATGGTGAAGTTCCCAGACGACACGGTGGTGGTGGGGCTGATCTCGGACAACGACGAGAAGGCCTACCGGGAGGAGGTTGAGGTACTGGAACGCTGGTGCCAGGACAACAGCCTGCTCCTGAACATTGGTAAAACCAAGGAGCTGATCGTGGATTATAGGAGAGGACAGCAGGAGACACACACACCACTGATGATTAACGGGGCTACCGTGGACAGGGTGAGCAGCTTTAAGTACCTGGGGGTCCACATCTCAGAGGATCTGACATGGACAACACACATAGACACAGTAGTAAAGAAGGCGAAGCAGCACCTCTACCTCCTGAGACAGTTAAGGAAGTTCAGAGTATCGGGGAAGATACTCCAGTCCTTCTACTCAGGAGCTGTAGAGAGCATCTTGACCGGAAACATCACTGCCTGGTATGGAAACAGCACGGCACAGGACAAGAAGGCCCTACAGAGAGTGGTGCGCTCAGCCGAGCGTACCACGGGTATGGCACTACCTCCCCTGCAGGTTCTATACAACAAGAGGTGCAAATCCAGCGCCTGCAGAATAATGAAAGACCCCCACCACCCCAATAACAGCCTGTTCCAGCTGCTGAGGTCAGGCAGACGCCTGCGAACCCCAGCTACTAGGACAGAGAGGCTTAGGCTCAGCTTCTTCCCCCAGGCCATCAGAGCCTTGAACAATGAACATTGAGTGCCACAGAACACTGAACTATCCACACAAAAGCACACACACGACATGCACGCTGTGCATGCTCACACACTAGCAGCCACTTTAACACTTTAACATGAGCGGGCACACACTCATGCCGCACACACCCACTTATGGCCAAAAGGAAAGGCCACTTTAAATTAGTATAACAACAGTAACAGTGTATTGCACTACCAAAGCTACCTAGCATGTCCTATATGCTCTGTAAATATTTTTTATGTACAGATACCGAGATGTCACACCATGTTACCTGTTACCTGTTTATTGCACAATGTTGTTTTTATTGGATTCTATTATATGTTGTACCACTGTATTGCACATTGTTGCGGGCAAGACCACCCGCATTTCATTGTATACTTGTATGCCGTGACAAATAAAACTCTTGACTTGACTTGACTTGAAGGGATGTACAATGAAAAACCTGCCCCGTTTCTACAAGGGACTGTTAACAGTGTGGGGCTTGTTTACGAAAGAGAGACTGAAGGATGGTGGCTCTTTGTACTGGCTTCTGAGGGAGCCGGTGGTTCATGGGACTCGTTTTCAGGGTGGGGCCGAGCCAGCGCTGAGGCAAAGGCTGTGTGAGGCGAAGATGTTCACGTTGGGCAATGTGCTGGAGGTGTGCGGTCCCCTTTTTGATAATGCTGCCGGTCTGGCCTCACAGCTGGGCACAAGGTCTGTCAGGGTGATGGGCCGCCTATTGGGAGGCTGGAAGCAGCAGCTGACTGATAATGAACTGGAAATGTGTGTTATTGTAATGGTCAATTATTGCCTGCTGTAAATGATTATTTTCCTGAGGTGAAACTTAGCCCTATTTTTTAATGTGATGGTTGTCTGTTAGAGGTGAGCAGTGCTGCTGATTGCAGGCTGAGCACCATGGTGGGCAAAGCTATGTATGTATGTGTGTTAAAGTGTTGAACCAAAACAGGCTGAAGGATAGGGTTGACACTCCATGGAGAGCTCATCTGGGCCTGCAGGAGGCTCAGAGGCCTGAGTGGAGAGCACTATACAAACCACCGTTAACTAAAAGAGTTGGGGATTTACAGTGGAGGATTTTACATGGTGCAGTTGCTGTGAACGCTTTTGTCTCTGTGATTAATTCCGATGTTGAAGACACCTGTCCTTTCTGCACAGAGAGGGAAACAGTTTTTCACAGTTTTTTAAAGTGTGACAGGCTCTTGGTTTTTTTTCAGTTCCTGACCCGCATGTTTGTGATGTTTGATGAACATCTTACTCCAGAGATGTTTATTTTGGGGTACAGGTACAGCAGGAAGAGGAGGTTAAAGTGTCAGCTCTTCAACTTCCTGCTGGGTCAGGCAAAAATGGCCATTTATCTAAGTAGGAGGAAAAAGATTGAGGATTCGGTGCTGGTAGATACCATTATCTTGTTTAGAGGTATGGTAAAGGCAAGGTTGCGAACAAATTTTCATTTTTACAAGTTGACCAGCAATGTAGCAGAGTTTGAGATGATATGGTGTTACAAGTGGGTGTTGTGTACAGTTGTGGAGGAGTTGGAGTTGGTTTTTGGCTTTGTTCTGATGTGAAGTCTGTCTTTTATTTTTTTGATTTGATTTGCTGTTCTGTGTTTTGCGTTATACATTTTGATGTATTGTTGATTGCTGAGTGAGACAATAAAGTTGTGTTTAAAAATCAATCTCTCTATTGTCTTTGTCTCCATCCGTTCTTATCTGTGACACCCACACCTCTACGAAGATCACACTGTATAGTTCACTGTAAACTGGTTTTCTCACATGCGACACACACACACACACACACACACACACACACACACACACACACACACACACACACACACACACACACACACACACACGCACACACACATACACACACTGACAACACACACACACATTGACAACACACACATACGTGTTTACAGGTACTCCCGAGGACCTTGAGATATCAACAAGGTTGCGAGGACCCCCCTTTCCGCTGTGATTTGGACCCTGAAAAAAATATATTTACCAATAGATGGCGCTCAACTGCTGGAAACTGACCTCAAAATAATTTAAGAGGCATGTTTGTTTTTCTGTGTTATGTTATGTCATGGGACAGACTATTGAGGACTAGTGGTGTAAGCCAATCGGATACGGACGTGGGGCGGGACATGAGGGTCCTCAGAAAAGCGTATAAATCAGAACACATGTCTATATAGGGTCCTCAGAAAAGCGTATAAATCAGAACACACGTCTATATAAATACATATCGTTTCTGCCTTCAGAAGGTGTTATAACATATAATTTCTGCCTCCAGAAGGTTTTATATGGTTTTATATGAAACATATAGTTTCTGCATTCTCTGTCAGTCAGGATCTATGGGTTAAACGGGGCTACCGTGGACAGGGTGAGCAGCTTCAAGTACCTGGGGGTCCACATCTCAGAGGACCTGACATGGACAACACACATAGACTCAGTCGTAAAGAAGGCGAAGCAGCGCCTCTACCAGTTAAGGAAGTTCAGCGTATCGGGGAAGATACTCCAGTCCTTCTACTCCAGAGCTGTAGAGCATCTTGACTGGAAACATCACTGCCTGGTATGGAAACAGCAAGGCACAGGACAAGAAGGCCCTACAGAGAGTGGTGCGCTCAGCTGAGCGTACTACGGGTATTGCACTACCACCCCTGCAGGTCTTATATAACAAGATGTGCAAATCCAGAGCCTGCAGAATAATGAAAGACCCTCACCACCCCAACAACAGCCTGTTCATTTTAAAATGACCACCTTGAAATTTGGTTGGTTTAAGTGACCCACACAGACTGCTCATGGCAATTTGCATGCTTGTATCACCAAATAAACCACTCCACTTCGGTGTCGTCCATCTTAAAATTTCAAATGTCTTGGACAATTTTCTTGTCAAGTGACCCATGGAGTCTGCTCATGTCAATCTTCATGCTTGTATCATCAACTGAAGGATTCTGATGACAATAAGCACTTGGCCACTAATGTGCAAATGTTTATGCACAGCCTAAGTAATGATTACATTGGTACAAAAAGCAGTTGACCATATTCACACGGTGGCTATTTTGTTCGTCATGCGCTGAACCTACTAGTTACGCTGCTGAACAGTATGACTTACTACCAAGTGTCTTTATACCTGTATCATTGTACATATTAATACTACAACTCTACATACATCTGATTACCAGTATTACTAATTTGTATATTTTGTACCCAGTTAAGTGTATGTGCATGTGGTCAATATACCCAGTCCTACAGTAGCTTACCTCGACTTAATTGTTAGAAAAAATAAGATAAGATTAAAGACAAAGGAATAACACTACATCATCACTAGTTAACAATGATTATGTTTCCAATAATTACAAGTTATTTTGATTAATTTATTTTGATTTATTTCACATTTCAACATTATTACGGGGGCGACAGTGGCCCAGGCGGTAGAGCAGTTGTCTGGCAATCCGGAGGTTCCTGGTTTGATTCCCGCTCCTCCCGGGCAGTGAAGGGTCAAATGTGAGTAACAAATTGTAAAGCGTTTTGGATAAAAGCCATTACATTACAAAAAACCCTACAGATTTTTTTTTTTAGAGTTTATGTAATTATGGACATAATTCTTTATATCTCTCCATCCACGATTGTGGAGTGCAGGCTCAGCTTCCAAGCAATTAACGCAGCAGTCTTTGCCGGGAACCTTCCGTAGTGCGATGTAGGTTGATAGCTGCTTCCACACTGCTTTTCTTTCGCGAGTTGTCCATGGTCGCCTTTGAGCTTAAGCAAGAAAAAAAGGAAAAGGGGTCACATGTGGACAGGAAAAGCCTGGGCCCTCATTTATCAATGTTGCGTACGCACAGATATGTGCGTAACCTGTGCGTACGATCATTTCTAAGCAAAGTGTGGGACTTATCAATTTGAACGTGTGCTTGACTTTGTGCGTATGAATTCAGCCTGGTTCATAGCGTTATTATAGGAATACTTCTCGCGGTGTGCGCTCAGATGTTTTCAGAGATATAGGGCATGTCTATTTGCAGAGAGAGAACATAATAATATTAAGTAGAGTTCGCTACCCGAGACACATTCTCCTTGATTTGTACCGCAATTTGAGACCCACATTGGAGCGTGAAGCAAAACGCACTTCTCTCAACATCTCCTGGACACACTCCTCAGGCACACAATAAAAATTTGTTCACAGGTATGGCCATTATGGTAAGGTAATACAACAGGTAATCATATATTTTGTTTGTCTTTCATAAAGACACAGGGGTTATGAGGAAATTACCATTGCATAGTCTATTTTGGTAACAATTATATTGTGTTTGGTGAGAGAGAGAACACTCACCACGCTGTGAGATAATTTTTGGTTTCTTGTGTCTTGATGGGGAACAGATCGGTGTAGAACCTGTGGAAAGAAATTGGGAACCATCCAGTTTATCACAGGAGCTTGCGGCTGGCTCATCATTCTGCTTTGAATTACCGTACGGCAGAGACGCTGAGGCTCTCTGAAGCAGATAGGCTCTCTGAAGCAGATAGGCTCTCTGAAGCAGATAGGCTCTCTGAAGCAGCAGTAGTGTGGGAATAGTTTCAGAGGACAAAAGTTCACTTGATATTTGTAACAAATGCAATGCAGACGTACCACGAGGAGGGAAACGGGCAACAAATTATAATACATCCAACCTAACAAGTCACCTGCAACATCACCACCGCTATTATGGTGTGTTAAAAGCCTACGACGACGCGCGAGCAGCTAAAGCTGCTGCAAATCTAGCCCTGTGCGTGCGTGCGTGCGTGTGAAGTCCATGAGGATGCTGGTGGTGAGGATCCATGCTCGAGGTGTAGGCCGGATAGGTGAGGTCCTGGACATCAGAGAACAAGGGTTAGTATAGAGGGCAAAAGTCACTGAGCACACAAAACATATTTCTAGGAACGCTGAGGTCTTGAAGAGAGTCCTATACCATGGGAGGTGTAAACAACACTCGGACAAGGAGTGGCAGGAGTGCAGGCCTTTTATCCAGGTTCAGTGATTGGGTGATAGCCGGCAGGTGTGTCGTCTGGCACAGGCGAGTAGGTTGATGGTGAGACGGAAACAGGAAGGGGACCATGTATGGGCCTGGGAACCTGCTGACAGACAGGGGAGAGAAAAGCCATGGCTGTGGTTGTAACAGGCTATTAGTCAGCTGATGGTGGTTGCGAATAAAATCAAATGGCTAGATTCATAGGCTGTCTGCTGAGAACAGCCTCATCCAATTGATATTTGATAAATATAGGTGAAATTCGTCCAAACAATTTATTTGGTGTGGTTCTATCAGCTAAGGGCCGTGGAACGCTGCCAAATTCACTGGTGGAAAATAGAGATTGTTAGCTTTTCAGCCTTCAATTGAAATCAATAGTGTTTCTTCCTCTCAAATACAATAAGGCATACAACCAATACATTTCCAGTTTTCCCCATTATTATATTTCTTGGGAAACAGGAAATTGTTTGGGTGAGGAATTCCTGGGAACCTGTTTGCCATTATTAAACCCTGATACCTACTGTACAGGAAGAGGGGCACAGTGTGCCTCTATCATCCACTATGACAGCAGGGACCATGTGCTTCATGAAACCGCACAGACCCCCAATTACGTAAGATCCAATCCCACCAGAACCCTCTCTCCTACTCTGTCTGCCTCTCAGCCTTCTGTCTCAATAAAGAACCTTCTCTCCTGTGTCCCCCCTACTCTGTCTCTCTCTCAGCCTTCCTACTGTCTCAATAAAGAACATTCTCTCCTGTGTCCCCCTACTCTGGACCTTCAGAACATGCAGTATTATTAATTTGCTCAAATGTCGTGGCCTCACACAGTGCCAACTGCAGGTCTCGCCATCTCAGGTGCCAACTGCAGGTCTCGCCATCTCAGGTGCCAACTGCAGGTCTCGCCATCTCAAAGATGACAGAGCATACATATGCAGCATCCCCCTGTTGGGGTTGCTCAATGCTGTAAAATATTACATAAATGTGTTTTTATGAATAACGATATTTGAGGAGTCTATTGCTACAGCGTGCAATTCTCTGAGGCGGGAGGCTCCGCCTCCGGGCGAAAGCATCTCTGTGACGTCAGCAACAAAATGGCGGCGCCCATGTTAATTTATGCTACATAAATGGACATAACAAATCGTTTTCTTAGACACGCCTTATTTTTATAATGTGATTTTTTCTGTGGTTTATCTAAATACTAATTTGATGCTATGACTATGTTTATATCGCTATGCTTCATCTCCCCAACCTGTTCCACCCCAGGTGAAAATCTGCATAAAATGTATACCTAGGTAAATGGAATATTGCTCCACTTCTACAAGGGCTATTTGCATATTCTTGGTATCTAGGAACATCTATGGACCTCAATGAATGTATTCTCAGTGTCAGAAATATTGTGTCTATTACTAGGCTTGCTTAAATTCTGATGAAACAAAGGAAAATATGAATTATGATTTTTCTTTTCATCTTTGACAGTGAATAAAACCATGATAATAATGACCAAACTTAAGAAACTGCCACTGAGCTCATTCAGTACCCTCTTGAGATCATGTGTACAAAAGATCTAAGGAAATTAATAAAGGGAATATGATCAAATTGAAGGTTTTGTATATACAGTACTGAATTCTCCCATCCGGACCAATGCAATTTGAAATATTATTATAGAATATATGCTTATACATTACCTTATTATAGCCAATTCGCACATTTATATATATATATATATATATATATACATATAGTATCTTTCAAATGGCCGAGTTCAATTTGGATATAGTATCACCAGGCGTGCATAATAACATATACTGATATTTAATGTAATCGACTGTACTTTTTTATTTCTCCCACAGTGTAATCATTTTGTAACTAATTTCAGATCTAATTATTCCTACATGATTACAATAGTGTGGAGAAACTGACTGCGTTTCAATATTTGTCAAAAACGTTACCTTATGTAGCTTATTATCGCGAATCATAACAATTATTGATATGATTCATTCAGAACGCTGAACTTTGAAACACCATATTGGACCACAGGAAGTGTATAACGGAGAAATTCTGACACTGAACGATAGCCAGCGATCTCCTCCGCAAAAATATTTCAATTCCCATGGTTCAATATTTCCATTTCCGCTTCCGGGTCAAAACACGAGTGGAAAATAAAAACTTAAAATGATATAAATGCACTTTTAACCTATTGCTAAACTATTGCCAACCTAACGTTTTACATTCTACATGTATTTGTGACATAGTAGTGATAATAATACTTGAAAACGTTTGATTTTAAAAACGTTAATTTATTGCATCACTCATAAAAATATTAATATATGATAATAATGTCAAAAGGGGTCGGTACCGTCCCCGTGGGGTGGAACAGGTTAAGTGCACTCTTGTATAGCTGTTCTATGGGTTTGAGGATCGTCACACCTGTGCAAGACCAGTTTGTGAAGCAGTACTCAATGTGTGATAGAATCATACAGTGAAGATAGGATCTAGCAGCGCTGACTGTCAGGAAGGGTCTAATATGTTTGAAGTTTTGAAGGTTCAATTTGATTGCGTTTGTAACTTTCTTCACATGTTATTTGAAGGTTAAGGTTGAGTCTAGCATGACCCCGAGGTACTTGAACTCTGACACAAGTTCAAGTTCCTCCCGCCCAGAAACACATTTTGAGGACTCTAACACAACAGATTTTTTTTAAAGCCATGCAGACAGTCTTTTTTGCGTTCAGGAGCAGACATGAGTCTAGAGTACTAGAGTCAATTGATTTGGTCCTCAAAAAGCAATAGATAAACTAAAGATATAAATAAAACAGAAGGCACAGATTCCAGCAATGCAACCAAGGTTATTGTCAATGTTATGGACAGACAAACGGGGGTGTACTCACAAGTATAATTGTAGTGGCCAGTGCTTTCCTTTTCAGCTGCTTCACGGGCCCCATCAGAAACATGGTGCTAATTGGTCAGAATCACAGACAATACAGTCAAACTGATGAACTCACAATTAATTCATCAACATTGTTTGGTATATTATTTCGTATATCTTTAGGCTATATACTGCAAATAGGGCAGTATGTTAAGTGTTTTGTATCATTCTGTGAAGAGTCTCACCTGCAGAGAGTTAATATGTTCCCAAAGGTGTAAAACACAATGAAGAGAATGATTCCAATCTTGGGGAGGAAGAGACAAACAAAAAAACAATATCAGGTCCCATACGTATCATACTTCTTCGAATTAGGAGTATAAACTACTGATCTAGCATCAGTGTTCACTTGACATGACAAACATTGTTTTTAATAGGCCTACATTTGGGAAATTAGCTTACCGTCTTCTCCAGAGAGAGACAAGAAGATAGATACCAGTTTCCTCTCTGTGCGTTCAGTAGAAAGATATCTGGCCGCACGTTAGCCTTAGCTTAGCACAATGAATGGAAGCGGACATGACCGGTTAGCCTAGGCATTGTCCAACTAACACCTCTCCCGAAGGCTAACTGGTCATGTTCGCTTCCATTCATTGTGCTAAGCTAAGGCTAACATGCAGCCAGATAGCTTTCTACTGAACGCACAGAGAGGAAACTGGAATCTATCTTCTTGTCTCTCTCTGGAGAAGACGATAATAAGCTAATATCCCAAAATGTTGGCGTGTTCTTTTAACTTGGCTAGTAAATCTGCAGTCTGCGAAACACGTTGCTAGTAACTTAGCTGTATTATATTAGCCTGGTAGCTACAGGCTAATACACCACGTCAACAATCCTTTTAGCAAACACATGAAACACTAGCTAGTGTTAATCTACTGTAAACTAAACTGAAATTACACCGTTTATATCCAAATGACACGAGCTGTTTGCGAGATAAGACTTACATTTCAAATTGGAGCGTGGGTTTATCATCAGATTAATAGAACCTCTTCCTCCAACATAGCACCGAGCCGCAGACTGTGAAAGGGTTCATTCGGATTTTAGAGGACACACAAACGCACAAGCTACCCCTCCCCCACACTGCAACTAATGATAAATGTTTTCAACCACCTGTGGGGGAGGGGTGCATGCAGCAGACATGAGCACATCAGCACATGAGCTGAGCTGAGTCTTTGAGAGTGGTAGTAGATTGATTGATTGATTGATTGAAAATTGTATTAAGGTGATACTTGGATAGATATCACTAAACGTTCCCAGCTTGTTATGTACATATAAACTAAGAAAAAATATATTACAAGTTTTCTGAATTTTATGTTTATATATGCAAATGAGGCACGTCCCACATTAAATATGCACATATCATCCAATCCAATCCAATCCACTTTATTTATAAAGCACATTTAAAAACAACAAAGTTGACCAAAGTGCTGTACAAGTCCACAACATAAGATAAAACATAAAACATAAAATGTTTTAATAAAAGCACACAATAAAAACAGTACAATGTGTCACATAAAAAGGCAGGTCTCTCAAAAACTGTTTAAAACACCGAAAGCCAGAGCAAATAGATGTGTCTTGAAGCGTGATTTGGACACCTGCAGAGTGGGGGCCTGCCTAACATGCAGTGGCAGCTCATTCCAGAGCGTTGGGGCTGCCACAGCAAAAGCACGGCCCCCCCCATAGCTTCAGCCTGGACTTTGGAACGGCCTAGAGGAGCTGGGAGGAACATAAGGTTCCAGCAGGTCCGAGAGGTACCCCGGTGCCAAGCCGTCCAAACATGTTCCTCTGTCTCCTCCGTGTATAAACATGTTAGCTACAGCCAAAGGTCACACTTGTCTCCCAGTCACACAAGTCTCAAAGTCACACAAGTCTCCCAGTCACACAAGTCTCCCAGTCACACAAGTCTCCAAGTCACACAAGTCACACAAGTCTCCCAGTCACACAAGTCTCCCAGTCACACAAGTCTCCCAGTCACACAAGTCTCCCAGTCACACAAGTCTCCAAGTCACACAAGTCTCCAAGTCATACAAGTCACACGAGTCTCCCAGTCACACAAGTCTCCAAGTCACACAAGTCTCCAAGTCATACAAGTCACACGAGTCTCCCAGTCACACAAGTCTCCAAGTCACACGAGTATCCCAGTCACACAAGTCTCCCGAGTCTCCCAGTTACACAAGTCTCCAAGTCACACAAGTCACACAAGTCTCCCAGTCACACAAGTCTCCCAGTCACACAAGTCTCCCATTCACACAAGTCTCCTAGTCACACAAGTCTCCCAGTCACACAAGTCTCCCAGTCACACAAGTCTCCCGAGTCTCCCAGTCACACAAGTCTCCAAGTCACACAAGTCTCCCAGTCACACAAGTCTCCCAGTCACACAAGTCTCCAAGTCACACAAGTCACATGAGTCTCCCAGTCACAGAAGTATCCAAGTCACACGAGTCTCCCAGTCACACAAGTCTCCAAGTCATACAAGTCACATGAGTCTCCCAGTCACACAAGTCTCCAAGTCACACAAGTCTCCAAGTCATACAAGTCACACAAGTCTCCCAGTCACACAAGTCTCCAAGTCACACGAGTCTCCCAGTCACACAAGTATCCAGAGTCTCCCAGTCACACAAGTCTCCAAGTCACACAAGTCTCCCAGTCACACAAGTGTCCAAGTCACACAAGTCTCCCAGTCACACAAGTCTCCAAGTCACACAAGTCACACAAGTCTCCCAGTCACACAAGTCTCCAAGTCACACAAGTCACACAAGTCTCCCAGTCACACGAGTCTCCCAGTCACAGGAGTCTCCCAGTCACACAAGTCTCCAAGTCACACAAATCTCCCAGTCACACAAGTCTCCCAGTCACACAAGTCTCCCAGTCACACAAGTCTCCCGAGTCTCCCAGTCACACAAGTCTCCAAGTCACACAAGTCTCCCAGTCACACAAGTCTCCCAGTCACACAAGTCTCCAAGTCACACAAGTCTCCCAGTCACACAAGTCTCCCAGTCACACAAGTCTCCCGAGTCTCCCAGTCACACAAGTCTCAAAGTCACACAAGTCTCCCAGTCACACAAGTCTCCCAGTCACACAAGTTTCCAAGTCACACAAGTCACATGAGTCTCCCAGTCACACAAGTCTCCAAGTCACACAAGTCTCCCAGTCACACAAGTATCCAAGTCATACAAGTCACACGAGTCTCCCAGTCACACATGTCTCCAAGTCACACAAGTCTCCAAGTCATACAAGTCACACAAGTCTCCCAGTCACACAAGTCTCCCAGTCACACATGTCTCCAAGTCACACAAGTCTCCAAGTCATACAAGTCACACAAGTCTCCCAGTCACACAAGTATCCCGAGTCTCCCAGTCACACAAGTGTCCAAGTCACACGAGTCTCCCAGTCACACAAGTGTCCAAGTCACACAAGTCTCCCAGTCACACAAGTCTCCCAGTCACACAAGTCACACAAGTCTCCCAGTCACACAAGTCTCCAAGTCACACAAGTCACATGAGTCTCCCAGTCACACAAGTCTCCCAGTCACACAAGTCTCCCAGTCACACAAGTCTCCAAGTCACACAAATCTCCCAGTCACACAAGTCTCCCAGTCACACAAGTCTCCCAGTCACACAAGTCTCCCGAGTCTCCCAGTCACACAAGTCTCCAAGTCACACAAGTCTCCCAGTCACACAAGTCTCCCAGTCACACAAGTCTCCAAGTCACACAAGTCACATGAGTCTCCCAGGCATACAAGTCTTCAAGTCACACAAGTCTCACAGTCACACAAGTCTCCAAGTCATACAAGTCACACAAGTCTCCCAGTCACACAAGTCTCCAAGTCACCCGAGTCTCCCAGTCACACAAGTATCCAAGTCACACAAGTCTCCCAGTCACACAAGTCTCCCGAGTCTCCCAGTCACACAAGTATCCAAGTCACACGAGTCTCCCAGTCACACAAGTGTCCAAGTCACACAAGTCTCCCAGTCACACAAGTCTCCCAGTCACACAAGTCTCCAAGTCACACAAGTCACACAAGTCTCCCAGTCACACAAGTCTCCAAGTCACACAAGTCACACGCGTCACACGAGTCTCCCAGTCACACAAGTCTCCCAGTCACACAAGTCTCCAAGTCACACAAGTCTCCCAGTACCTGGGTTCCATCCTAGAGGCAAATATTTCCTGTGACAAAATGGCATCCAATGTAATAAAAAAAGTCAACCAACGAACTCGATTCTTGTACCGGATCTCCTCACTGGTAAACAAGAATACCCTGAAGACTCTAGCAGGAGCACTCATTCAAGGGTACTACGACTATGCTTGCACCTCATGGTACCAAAGCACCTCAAAGGCGCTAAAAACAAAATTACAAACATCTCAAAACAAACTGGTCAGACTACTGCTTGACCTTACTCCTAGAACCCACCTCACCCCTGCCCACTTTGACAACCTAGGATGGCTTAGAGTAGACGACAGAGTACAGCAACTTGCAATGGGCCTGGTCTACAAGATACACTACACGACCAAGGTACCCATGTACATGTCAAAATACTTCCCAAAGGTCAGTGAATACCACAATCACAACACCAGAGGGAGCTCCACAAATCATGTTAAACCCAGATTCGGCTCAAACAAGGGACTAAACACGTTTCGCAATTATGCCACATCAATGTGGAATGCCCTACCCAAAGCTGTAAAGGAATGTGAATCACTACCCACTTTCAAAAACACTCTCAAAAAACACCTAAGGGAGACTGCAACTCGAAACTGGCCCCTGTAAATGTCCGAACACAACCCCCTCCAATGTACAGTAAATTACCAAGTATGGTCTTGTCAATAATCCAATGTACAGTTTTGTTTGTACAGTTGTACAGTGTCGCCCACCCACCCCTCCTACCCAACCCCCCCCCCCCACTCCTACCCAACCCCCCCCCCCCCCCCCCCCACCCACCCAACCACCTCCAATGTACAGTCCCCCCCCACCCCCACCTACCCAATCCAATGTACAGCTTCTACGTCAAATGTATATACTTTCTTTTTCTGGACTCTTTTTGTATCACAAACAGTACTGTAATTGCAAATCTGATATGTCATAAATGTATAGATGTAGCAGTTCTGTCTATCTGTATGTCATGTATGTCATATATGTTACGATGAATTGAAAATGGGGGACCCTGATGTAAACAAGACGAAAGTCTTTCTCTGGTCTGCATCCCCTTAACAATTGTATGTATTGAGCTGTACTGTACTGTACCCATTCTGCAATCTGTTAATAAAGTTTTCAATCAATCAATCAAAACACAAGTCGCTATAGTCTGTAGGAGCTCTATAGTCTACATGGCGGCGCTAGCCAGGGCTAACTCATGTTGCTAGTGGTAGCCTGTAGGAGCTCTATAGTCTACATTACAGCGCTAGCCAGGGCTAACTCATGTTGTTAGTGGTAGCCTGTAGGAGCTATATAGAGTCTACATTACAGCACTAGCCAGGGCTAACTCATGTTGTTAGTGTTAGCTTGTAGGAGCTATATAGTCTACATTACGGCGCTAGCCAGGGCTAACTCATGTTGTTAGTGTTAGCCTGTAGGAGCTATATAGTCTACATTACAGCACTAGCCAGGGCTAACTCATGTTGTTAGTGGTAGCCTGTAGGACCTATAGAGTCTACATTACAGCGCTAGCCAGGGCTAACTCATGTTGTTAGTGGTAGCCTGTAGGAGCTATAGTGTCTATCAGCGGTTCTCAACAGGGGTGCCTTGAGATTTAAAAAGAAGAAGAAAAAACGTTTATTTTTTATTTTTTTATTATTTTTGGATTACAGAAAATTATCACTAAAGTGCTATATGTTGCAGCTGCACTGTTTTCCATGAAAATACCATTATTTGGATACGTTTGACCATTTCTCAAAATCTGAAAATCATTATGAAACATGGTGTTAATAAAACACAGAAGGGGGGGCAGGTGGCGCACGGAGATTACGTTCGTCACCAACACCGGGAGACACTAGGATTCGCCTGTTCGAATCCAGCTCCCGGCGTTGCTATCAGCTTGGCTGGCCTCTCACACTGATACAATTGGCTGTATCAGGGGGTGGGAAAGCTGAAGGGTGGGTCCTGGGCGTTGTGGACAGCGACCCCTACAGTTCGGTCGGGGCGCCTGCTCAGCGAGGGTTGGAACTGAGGAGAGATAGTGTGGCCTCCCACACGCTACACTCTCCCCGGTGAGAACCTGCGTGGCCAGGTTGGCCTGCCCCAGGCTGCACATGCGTCGGAGGAAAGCATGTGACAGTCTCCGGTCTCCCGGACCAACAGTAGGGGAAAGTACGCAACAACCAGGAAGGGTGGGATGGGAGACAAATCGGGAAAAAAGGAGGGGAAGAAATATAAAATAAAATAAAAATAAAATAAAAATAAATAAAACACAGAAAAGGATCACCAAGTTACTCTGGATACGAGTCTCCCAGTCACACAAGTCTCCAAGTCACACAAGTCACACGAGTCTCCCAGTCACACAAGTCTCCAAGTCACACGAGTCTCCCAGTCACACAAGTCTCCAAGTCATACAAGTCACACGAGTCAACTCGTTCCACTCCTGTGCTCCTTTGTGAGCAAATGAGCACTCTCCCATCTTTGTTCTACACCTTGGAGGATGCAGGTTTGCTATGCTAGATCTCGTTATGTGGCTGTGTGATTCAGTAACACTAGGGAAA
>NC_140174.1:60762246-60827246 GCF_963971535.1 Notolepis coatsorum | reverse complement strand
ATTGCAAATGGTCACGCTAAAGTGCCCCATTGGTGCCCTTCCAATGGTCTAAACTTGACCATGTGCCCACAGTTGAAAAACGTAAACACTTTTGAATGTCGAAAATATTGCTGGATTGCCTAGAGTAGACTAGGCCTACATAATGTTAATCTTAATCAAGGATGAAGACTATTCCGCCATACATGACGCATCATAGCTTTTTGCTCCCTGACGGGCTCCCATGTTGTGCAGTAGGTGCCCTTTTACATTTGATTTGATGAAAGTCTTTCTCTGGTCTGCATCCCCTTAACAATTGTCTGTTTTGAGCCGTACTGTATTGTACCAATTCTGCAATCTGTTAATAAAATGTTCAATCAATCAATCAATCAATGGTGAAGAAGCTCTTTCTCAGTTGAAACTTTGAAGTGATTGTTAATAACAGCTACAACCTAAGGAGTCGAGTCCCGCACACTGTCTTCACTCACAATAATCTTTATTGGAGATCTTCAGCAGGTGTCTGATGAAGGTTGAAATGACTGAAATGTAGCAGCTACATCGGACCTAGTAGAGCCTGATAAAGTTGATTCTGAGTAGCGGAGCAGCGGATCACAAAACTCACGGTTTGGATCGTATCACGGTTTTGAGTAATGGATCGGAAAGTTTTTCGGATCAGCAAAACATTTGTCTGAATAACTTTTGTTCTCTCTCCAGTGTAACGAAAGAGTTGTGGGCACTCTGGTAACTTTGCTCTGGAGGCCCCCACCCCTCTGTGTAGACCTAGTAGTGGAGCTGTTGGGTCATTCTTTGACAATTCTGCTTTACATTTACATTTACATTTAGCTGACGCTTTTATCCAAAGTGACTTACAAGTTCTGTAGGACAAGTCATCAGGAAGGGCACAACTCTATCAGCTGAGTAACAATGTTCATCAAAGTGTTGAGTGCTACAGTGTAGGTTAGTATAATTAGGACAAGTGCATGACAGTAAGGTTAGTTAGGGTTAGAATTATTATTATTATTAAATTTTTTTCAGATAATGGTTGAAGAAGTGTGTCTTTAGTCGACGGCAAAATATTGGACGGGTTTCGGCTGTCCCAACTGTGGTGGGAAGTTCGTTCCACCATTGTGGGGCAAGGACTGAGAATAGGCGGCTTCTTCTTGATGACCCTCCCGGAGCTCGGATAGGAGTGGGTCTGAGACGGGTCTGAGCATAGGGGTAATTTCACGTTTGGAAATTACCTTGTTGCTGAAGTGACTATGAAAGGAAATATTAACGTTGTGGCTCAACGTTGTGCACGGAAATTACAACAACCCACGACTGCATTTGGTTGCGTTAAATGTTGAATGCATATACCTCACTAAATCTGTAATGTACCCAAACAGCAGACAATGCTGGAGAATATAATGTGATGTAGCTCACTATGATGGTAGCTCACTATGATGGTTACATTTTGTAATTAATCCGTAGTTAACATGGGAACCGTGGGTGGGCGACCCGTACGGATCGCGGATCTACTACAATCAAATACACCCTTAATTATGAGTGCTTTACTGTGCGTTACTGTACACTTCATTCAGATTGCGATGTCTAATCCTCTATTATGCCCCTGTCTAAGACATAGAGTAAGATAATGACTTGTTAATGTTACCTGACATGTCCATGTTTACTGACAGAAAGTGAAAAGGCAACACAGATACAGAATCGGAGAGAAAAATATGAAGGACCTCTCTCTCTCTTCTCTCTCTCTCTCTCTCTCTCTCTCTCTCTCTCTCTCTCTCTCTCTCTCTCTCTCAAAACCTATTTTATCCTATTGTCCTAATATATACATTGCTTTCCATCATGGTGAAATGGTGTTGACAGAAGTTGTTGCCTTTCTTCTCTCTCTATCTCTCTCATTGTTTTCTGCAGGTAATTCTGATTGATTGTACAAATGAAATGGCACAAAACAACACAAAACGTAAGGTTATGTATATAACCAAGTTTTGTGAGTTATGGTGACGCTCAGCATCATACTGCACTGTACTTCACTTCGTGCACGAGCACTGAATAAAAAATTCCACCATGTACCTTTACATCCCAACATTCGTGGTCACCTACTCGCCTCCTTCCCAAACTTTCACCACAAGGCGAGATCAAGGGCCGCAGCGGCGTCTGATGCTGAGCGTCACCATAACTCACAGAACTTGGTTATATACATAACCTTACGTTCTGTTTCGTTATGGATCTCGCTCAGCATCATACTGCACAAGGGAGGCTGAGCGAGAGCCATAGCCCGACAAATGTACCCCGCTGAGGCCCCCCACAACCATCAGACCGGGGAGGACCGAGCCCCCCCGACCCTCCCTAATGGAGGATACCCCCCCTATTGGAGGCTTACGGGAGGGAGACGGATCCGACCGTGCGAAGAGGAACTCAAGCAACTCAACGCACAGGGTGAGCAGGGTGACCCCACGACTACACACACGCACAACCCGCATGCCACCAGGGAACGAACGGAAGGAACAACCTCGTTACTGCCCCCCAAAATCACGGGGTCAAGAGCAAACCCAACCCCGTGGCAAGGCTGTAGCAGCGGAGCGCGAAGGAAGACCCAGACCCACTGAAGGGACTGGATCCCCCGGAAAAAGGGGGCCCGGAGAGGTCAATGACGCCAGGCATCAAGACCCCACCAGGCGGTCACTTAGTGACACCGCCCCCCACATCGCCAGCGTATTCGGATAAGGCCGCTCCAAGAGCGGGCCCTTACCCCCCAATAGCACACCGCCTGGCACACTGACTCTGAAACACAGGCAGTCAGCATGGCCGTAAGCACTCAAAAAGGTTAACCAACGGAAGCAGGCAGCGCACCGGGGAAACCAGGCAGCATGCTGTAACCTGAGCCTGGAGCACTGCGGACGAGACAGGCGCCAAAGGAGTCAGCTGCTTTTGTTTTCCAACTTTCTTCTACTAACAACCTTGTCAAGTGGGGATCTACCGAAGGCACTTCCTTGTGGTGAAAGTGAAGAGGCGAGTAGGTGACCACACACCTGCTTATGAAGGTAAGCGGATGGGGGTGTGGCCAGACGAATGTTGGGATGTAAAGGTACATGGTGGAATTTTTTATTCAGTGCTCGTGCACGAAGTGAAGTACAGTGCAGTATGATGCTGAGCGAGATCCATAACGAAACAGAACTCTCTTTCTCTCTATCTCTCTCTCTTTCTCTCTCTCTCTCTCTCTCTTTTTCTCTCTTTTTCTTTCTGTCTCTTTGTTTCCCTTTGAATTGTACCCATTCTGCAATCTGTTAATAAAATGTTCAATCAATCAACCAAACTCCCCCCTCCCCCATGCTGCTATGATGCCTGAATTTCCTCAAGGGGATCAATAAAGGAATATCTTATCTTATAATTATCTAAATGAATAACAAACTGTTAATTATGACTATTGTAAACAAGACAAATGTCTTTCTCTGGTCTGCATCCCATTAACAATTGTGTGTATTCAGCCGTACTGTATTGTACCCATTCTGCAATCTGTTAATAAAGTTTTCATTCATTCATTCTCCTTTTGGATTGCCCAGCTGCTGCTAGCCTGCTAGCTAGCGTTTTAGCTTGCTAGCCTGCTAGCTAGCGTTTTAGCTTGCTAGCCTGCTAGCTAGCATTTTAGCTTGCTAGCCTGCTAGCTAGCGTTTTAGCTTGCTAGCCTGCTAGCTAGCGTTTTAGCTTGTTCATGACGATATACATACTAAAACGTTACGTTACGATTTTGATTATGATGTTCAGCCAAACATTACTTTGCATAATCTATGCAATAGTGTCATTGCATAAAATAGCAGTGCTATAGGCGCCCTCGTTGTATAATAGTATAATTATTATATGCTAGTACTGTACTACACTACCCAGAATGCACGTTAGGTCATGAGCAGCCAATAAAAAAATACCCTCTCAGACCACGTGAGGTCACGTAGCTAGCTGCGTGCATGCAGATGAGTGACAGGTCACGAGCAGCCAATCAAAACAATCCCCTCTCAGACCAACCAATCAAAAATAGTCTCCAAAGGTCCTCACACACATCTGCGCCAAACGCACATTTCCCCTGCAGTTCTCGAGTGTGTCCTCAAGGATTGCTGATGAGTCCGGGTGAAATCAATAATTATACCAGTGTGAGGACCTACTCTAAAAAATGTATATTAGGGACTTAAAGATCATTTTAAAGTCATCTAAAGTATATTATTTCTGGGGACCAGGAAAAAGACCTCGCAAGTGGATTTGTCCTCATAATTAAGGTTGGCCGAGCATAGAATGTCCTCGCAAGTACCTATAAACAAACACACACATACACACACACACACACACACACACACACACACACACACACACACACACACACTGGCTCCCCAGCCCTTATCTTGCAGGGGTGTATTGTACTATTCTGCATTGGTGCAGCCAGTATTGTCATCTGGTTCCAGCAGCTGGATGAACTGCTGTGTAAGTTCAGCCATGTATTTTTTATAGTGTCATACATAGATACTGTGGCTTATTTAAACTTACTTACTTACTTACTTACTTACTTACTTACTTACTTACTTACTTACTTACTTACTTACTTACTTACTTACTTACTTACTTACTTACTTACTTACTTACTTACTTACTTACTTACTTACTTACTTACTTACTTACTTACTTACTTACTTACTTACTTACTTACTTACTTACTTACTTACTTACTTACTTACTTACTTACTTACTTACTTACTTACTTACTTACTTACTTACTTACTTACTTACTTACTTACTTACTTACTTACTTACTTACTTACTTACTTACTTACTTACTTACTTACTTACTTACTTACTTACTTACTTACTTACTTACTTACTTACTTACTTACTAGCAACACAGTTTCTCCACTTGCATCTGTCTTTGGCCATCTTCTCTATGGTCCCCCAGCTCTGGTGGTTTTGCTGGAGCTCCTTCTCTATAGTCCTACGCCATGTAATTTCTTTCTTTTGCCTTCTGGGGTCCAGTGTAATGTGACTCTTGGGATTGCGTTGGTGCCCATTCTGAGTAGGCTACTGAGTGGCTTATTTATGACTAAAATTAAGTAAATTTACAAACCCACACTGTAAAAAAAAAAAACATTGATATTGTCTCCCGTCTCCTTAACCTATATCAAGTTCAGGTAATCGTTGGGCTTTCTTAGTTGAATCAACTATATAGGAGAGAGTGAATATTAATTATCAATTTGGCACCAATCCTATTTAATTGGTTCAACCACAAAAAGCCAATGCATGAAGGTCACTTGAAAATCTAAGTTGAGACATTTTCTTTTTTATTACAGTGCACTTTGAATGTCAAAATACTAAATATTCTGTACGCCCCTTTTTCAACCCGCCAGGTAGCAACATTCATTTATTATATGATCACGTGCTACAAAAAGTATTCCACTGTATTCCATGGAATACATAAGCGGTCTCATGAATATCTCATAACTCAAATTCGAATCCAATTTATGTTTCCACGTGAGAGGTTTATCTGATCTATATTATATCAAGGCCGATTTATATCATTCTCTGTTAAAAACACATCATGATCCTAGGGGAACATTAAACCTGTTTAAAAGCCATT
The DNA here is from genome assembly GCF_963971535.1 of Notolepis coatsorum. NCBI lineage: Eukaryota > Metazoa > Chordata > Actinopteri > Aulopiformes > Paralepididae > Notolepis > Notolepis coatsorum. The sequence goes on along the minus strand of NC_140174.1, from coordinate 60,821,659 downwards.
AATGGTGCACTATGCAATTTCGGGGAGGGGGATTTGTTTGCAGAGCCTGCAAAAGATATATACTGTACTATAATTCTCAGAAGTATAACCTAATTTCATCATAAATGAAAAATAAATTGTTTTGAGGCACTGTGAACCAAACAGAAGCCTAGAATTGTGGGCCCTTTGTGAATGACAGCAGTGAAATAGTAACTTTTCAGGAAGCTTTCTATAGCTTCAAACGGTGTTCTACAGACCCAATGTTCCTCTGAGGACAGCTTGTTTATTCAATTATGAAAATATACCTTAGGAATTATTCACTTATCTTACTCACATAGTGCACATTTACCTCACATGTGGGCCCTTTTGAGGACGATTTGCCCACCGGCACTTTGGCGGGCGACCTCTAGTGGCTCAGGTCTGCATATTTTGTAATACAATATATATATATCGAATTGAAGGCTTATTCGTTGCCTGTCGACAGCGTCAAAATCCGACAACATCCGTTCAGCGGTTCTCGAGTTACATGCCGGTATTTGAGGCTTGTGCAAAGTACACAGTACACAGACTCTTGGGGCTCTAAATTATGGCTATGTGTCTAATCTGCCCGTCGCTCATCAAAGAATCCTTTTCCAGTCAGTGCTGTCAAGGCAGATTGGTTTTTTATCGCTTCATTTCCATTTGAGAGCATTTTGAAAAGCACCAGTTTTGAGGTAAAAAACAGTTCATTCTAGACCATTCTATGATAATCGTCTTTTACTGGAATATTCCAGAACGTTGATATTTGTCGGCCTATTTATAAATCGTTTTCAAATAAACGCTAGATGATCAATATTATACGTGCACGCAAGCACATTCGAGCCGCGCACGGATAATCGCCGTGTTCATTTCCTCTTGGACTTTTACAGTGAAACCGAAAGAGCCCATTTCACAAAACAGCCTATATCTTCATCAAAATTAGTCTGATTATCCTAACACTGATAGATGCCTTACCTGACATCAGATGGTATCCAACTGGTATATTCCAATTCCTGATCACCATTCGAAAAAATCGATAAGTGTATGGATCCAACGTGTGTACAGTGCAGTACATGATTCCGCGTGTCTGAGAGGCTCCAGAATGAACTGTGATAACCCCGGCTGCATCAGTGGACTGGAAAATGTGGAGTACAGGATTTTTTCCCCCATGCATTTTCATTGAGTCCATTCCAAAATCCCTTATGTCATCTGGGAGACGATAGGGGGCGCTTTTTTCCACATCTGATCACCGGCGGCGCTCGGGTATACTAGAGTAGGCTCGCGTGATGCAATATGATTTCAGATCGCTAAAAAAAAAATAATAATCAGAGAAATCTCGTGAGTGGCTTTCAACATAACTATTGGAAACCCGAGATATCTCGTGAGTGGCAGTGAAAGTGTTAACACTGGGTATTGCAACATCCATCACTCACCAGGGCAGGCCGGGGGAATTGAACCCGCGTCACAACAAGAACCATGATAAATAAGCATTTCTGAGGCCCGGGTAGACAGGCAATGTCATCAACAACAATTTTGTCATTACACTTTCTCCCTGTCAGCCTATTGTGCTTATGGACTTGTAAAGTATTTCATTCTTTATGTATTTTCACGTTGAAGGCAAAGGTTCCCTAAAAACATTGGCCATGTATGATGGTCGTGAGGTAGAATAGATAGAATAGAATAGAAGTACAATAACAATAACTCATTCAATATTTTCATTATTCACTGTAAATGAGGGAAACCTCAGTGTTCGAGTTTAAATAAAGGTTGAATGAAAATAAATAAATTAAATACATTTGAAAGAAAATGTGGATAAGGGCAATTATTGTCATAGTGTTATTTCATTCAAAATATCCTTTATTTAAATTTTTTAAGGGGCACTTAAAAAAAACATGCCACACATCTGCCACATACCCCAAGGCTCTAAACTCATTTAGTTTGACAGTTATTGAGAGTTGATGAGTTTGAATATATCCTCCTGTGATGTCATCAGAGGACACTGAATCCATGTGTGGTGTTCATTATAGCTCAATGAAATGATGTAGATGAAAACATAGAGATAAGGATTGCAATAGTGATTGCTATTTTTTTCATCTACATCATTTCATTGAGCTGTAATTAACAAAAAAAATTAAACATACAATTCATAAAATAACAGCGTAGCCATGATGACACATGATGATATGTATAACACTAGGCACAGTGAAACCAAAGAACAAAATGACATGGAGAATATCTGTATGACCCTAAAAGCCCACAATATCCTATCCTCCCTCTCACAATATCATATCTATATAATATATATGGTGGAAGATATGAAATTCAAAGGCCAGCAACAGAGCGAGGGGGTGGGGAGAAGCAAGGAGACAGAGAGAGAGATGGAAAATGGAAATAATGGATGGAGGTGGAGAGATGGAACAAGCAAGGGAGGAAGGAGGAGGGTTGGGGTGGGAGGTATCAGGAAGCCAGGAGTGATAGGTTTGTGAGACAGCTGTAGCATTATTAGTGCATTCATAGATGTGCCCTGGCATTTTGGGAGGCAGGGGCTCAACCCAAAAGAAAGGGCACACTGGAAAAAAATTTTGGGTGTGTTTCTGCTGTGCTGCTGTATCTCTTAATCAGCCTCTTTCTCTTAATCACCTTTGCAACTTGTCTTGCAGTGTTGAGCCCGCAATGTCTAAATTATGGCATGACATAAATTGGAGACAACAGACCACATGAGTTGCTTAAAGCAATCAATAACTTATAGGCTGAGCAGTAGAGAAGTCGACACCCCAGCAACAGGCGCACAGGGTTTGATTAAACAATTTCATCAATAAATTGCCAAGCAATAGAGAAGTCAGCACTCCAACGAGAAGCACACTTACATGTTGTTAATGTATCTAGATCAGGGGTCTCAAACTCAATTTACCTGGGGGCCGCTGGAGGTAGAGTCTGGGTGAGGCTGGGCCGCATCAAATATTCCACAAAAAAAGGGTTTCAAGTATTACATTTTTTTTTTTACAACTGATCCAATCTTTTCAATCTTTAGCAATAACATTTCAGAACATGAACAGTTCTTCAGAACATGAACGGTTCTTCAAAACATAGGCTTCTCAGTGGTGTCAGTGGACTCATCCACATGCAGCTATGGAAATGCACTGTGCATTTTTTTATTCTATCACAAGAGAGAGAATCATCAGAGAGAGAGAATGGCTTCTTGTGTTTAGCCAACACCCATGCGACTGAGTGAGGACTTGGTTGCTTTTTCTCGTTATGACATAGATTTAACAATAATTCTGCTTGCAGCTTGATATGATGATTTCATTCCATTTATTTTTGTGGTTCTTAGCACTGAATTTTGAGGAAAGGTTGCATCAAAATAACTGTGTTTTGTTTCGTAGTGGCGTTTCAAATTGCCACTCTTCACAAGAGCTACCGTTTCTTGGCATATTAGTCACATTGGTTTGGTGCTGGGACTCAGGATGAACGCATATTTTTCAGTACATTCACCTTTGAATTGCAGTCGACTTTTCTTTTACTGGCCATCTTTGAACATGCCATATTTTTCTGCTGGCTGCCTGCTGGCGAAACTAGGCTACTAGCTACATTTATCTCATGAGATAAAACTGGGAACGAGGCTACTGTAGATGCGCTGTCAACTCTCTGCTCTGACTCGGACTGAAAGACACGACACGCATTCCGTGAAGACCCGCCCTACTCTGCATCTGATTCGCAGACTGTGGGTGGGGGGGGGGGAACGCTGAATGTGATTAGACCAGAGCAGAGTACACAGACACAGACAGTGGCAGTGCAGCCGGACATGCAGAGCACTGCTTGCAGAAGAGATAGCGAGGATGCATTTTCCTTCCACTTTACTTGGTATCACTCCAGAATCATGTTTCAACCAAGTCACTAACGTAACGTTGCTGTCATGAGCCTGCGCTATGGTAGCCTACAAGTGATAAAATAAATAAAACTTCGAACTCGCGCAACGACTCGGCAAAAAGTTGCCTGCGGGCCGCACTAACACTAAACTTTGATGTCAAGTAGGGGGCCGCAAAATATCATCCAACGGGCCGCAATTGGCCCGCGGGCCGCGAGTTTGAGACCCCTGATCTAGATGAATAGGTCACCCAACAGCAGGCACACTTAGAAGCCTGAACACTCACCAACACTAAAATAGCCAATCTTTCTAAACTTAAAAACGCATTGTTTTGCGTCTATCATTAGCATATTTGATAGAGAAAAGAAATACAACCCCAGCCAGAAAAAGGCAGGGGCCCATGTCCCCATTGGGCCCTATCTGTGCATGTGCATGAGTGCATTAGGATACATCATTAGACCGTACCCAGGCCACGGTCATCTGTATGGGCTGAGTCATTACACCTTACCAGGCCACGGTCACCTGTATGGGCTGAGTCATTAGTATGTATAGCAACTCCTAAGATTGCTTCAGTAGAGTTTTGATTCAGATTTAAAGATTGTATCATGTCAGTGTTACAGGTATCAGAATATGGCACCTGGTAGCAGAGATATATTTACCTATAAAACAGGTTAATGTTGGTTAGATGAAATAGAGAAGTCAGACGTGATGTTCTTTCAACGAGGCGTCTCTGAATTATCTCTATTTCAACAACATTTGTCATCATCATTTGTCATTATACATTTCAACAGCATTGTCCTTTTAAATGTAGTTACCAATCATTACATACTGTACATGTAATTACTTATGCCATAATGCATATTTGTTGTGTCTTAATCTAAGCACATGAAAGGGAGCAGTCTCATCTGTTCCTCTTAAGACATTGGTATTTTCCTTGTCTGTCAACCAGTTCAAATACCATCAATATCTATTAAGCATTCACTATCATCAGTCTATCATCAGTCATATCCCAAATATAGTACACAGAAACACCTTGTACTTCTGTGTCACTATTATTCTAGACATATTGGGATGGAGCAGTCTCATCTGTCTCATCTCAGTCTAAACATTGCTATTTGGGATGGAGCAGTCTCATCTCAATCTACATCAGATCTACACACCGTCTGATCCAACATACATTCCAAAGAAACACCTTGTATCTCGGTGTCACTCTCGTTTGTATTTAACTCCCAAGTTTGGTTGGGTCATTTATTAACTTGCATCGAAAGTGCATTTGTTATGTATCTATGCTCTAAGCATAACTAGGACTTGCATACAGTATAATAGTAACCGTGACAATACATCGTAACCATTAGTATATCTACAACTACATGAAAGAGAGAGAGAGAGAGAGAGAGAGAGAGAGAGAGAGAGCGCACAAGGGACCAAGCTAACCACCAAGTGTCTAGCTAACGTCCAGCTAGTGTGAGCTAATGTAATTTCCCTCTAACCGTCTTGTACACAATATACACATTTGCTAAACAGCAATTCCACCCAAACAGTATGTACTTCAAAACATAAACCTCCTCACCAAATGGAGATGTAATACCCCAACACTTAACGACCAATGTGTTACACGAGGATCGACGCCATTTCATGACGGTCAACTTCTTCAAACAATTCTTTCCTCAATGTCTTAAACTCTTAAACTCGACCCAAACATAAACTCAGTGGGCTCTAGACATTTAGTCTACAATTAACAACATTTCTGTGTGCTTTGTAAAGTATTACCCACCTATAAAACAGGTTAATGTTGGTTAGATGAAATAGAGAAGTCAGACGTGATGTTCTTTCAACGAGGCGTCTCTGAATTATGAGAGTGCCCTCGTCATATGCGCCCTAGACAGTGAAGCTACAGCTTCAAAAGGCGAAGTAGTTTAACACCAGTCCTATACTGCCACCTATTGACCAAAGTTATATTGTTGTTTTTAGGTGACAACCAATATAATGACACTACCTGGGTTTAACAGGGAAAATACAATATAAGCACTCTCAAAACATTGTGATACATCACTAATCAATTACACTAACGTGATACCACTTTAGTGGCCATCACACACTCCCTGACTCTTAAAAATGGCTCCTGACATTTCCGAAAACCATTCAACTCAATTCAACCTTCAGGCTTTCTCCTGGACTTCTAACAAGCCAGCATTGTGGGTGGACTGTGGGTGTTGGTGTATGTGCAATCGGTGAGCATCGCACTGTGTGTTCTAATACTGAGTTCCACCACAGTGGAAACAGTGGGGACAGTTAGTCAGATTCTGCTCAACACATCTGCCACAGCGGTAATACTGCAAAACCTGGTTACTCAGCTCCTCATAACTAATAAGCATTTTCTGTAGTGTGAGTGTCGCATCAGGAGTGGACAAATTTTAAATAGTCTCACTAACATCACAGAAATCATTATTCAATTCAACAGTTACACCATCACTTTGACCGTTAGACCGTGTGCCCTGTGATATACCCTCTTCTGAACCCACAACTTTACTCTGCACGAGCCCATCAGTCACATCTTTCATTTGCAATAAGTATGCCAACCCTGCATCCTCTAACCCCAGTAAGGCCTTACTGTACAGGTAGTCGTTGATACAGTTGAAACACCCTTCTTCATCACCTACGGTGAGGTGGAACCGTTCAGACGCCTCCATCCCTGGCACTAGCACCAATGTCTCGGCGATGCGAAACAGTTCATCTGCGGGTAGAGTGAGCAGGCTCTTTTTGATGGACCACACCAAACCTTTCCTCTCACTGTCTGCCATGGCTGCTTCCCGATTCCTTGCACTTGGTAACTCAGTCCAGGATCACTGTAGCGTCTTTATCCTTGATGGGCGGTTCTCTCTACACAGCAGTCCTTCTTCTTCGTCAGATGGAGTAGTGGACGCAGCTCTCGTTGTCGTCTGGCATCAGATGAGGCAGTCGACACAGCTCTGTGGTTACTCTTCATCAGATGAGGCACTTCACTTCGGTTGATACGGCGGAGAACAGCTCCTCGTTCAGTGGACCTTTACACCGGGGGTTGCTTCCTGGTTCATCAGGTCGCTTTTGGTCCAAGATGTCAAGATCTCTGGATCAGCTTCCATCACTCAGGTGGCGCTGATCCCGGCACGAGCCCCCAATAAACTGTTACAGGTATCAGAATATGGCACCTGGTAGCAGAGATATATTTACCTATAAAACAGGTTAATGTTGGTTAGATGAAATAGAGAAGTCAGACGTGATGTTCTTTCAACGAGGCGTCTCTGAATTATCTTTATTTCAACAACATTTGTCATCATCATTTGTCATTATACATTTCAACAGCATTGTCCTTTTAAATGTAGTTACCAATCATTACATACTGTACATGTAATTACTTATGCCATAATGCATATTTGTTGTGTCTTAATCTAAGCACATGAAAGGGAGCAATCTCATCTGTTCCTCTTAAGACATTGGTATTTTCCTTGTCTGTCAACCAGTTCAAATACCATCAATATCTATTAAGCATTCACTATCATCAGTCTATCATCAGTCATATCCCCAATATAGTACACAGAAACACCTTGTACTTCTGTGTCACTATTATTCTAGACATATTGGGATGGAGCAGTCTCATCTGTCTCATCTCAGTCTAAACATTGCTATTTGGGATGGAGCAGTCTCATCTCAATCTACATCAGATCTACACACCGTCTGATCCAACATACATTCCAAAGAAACACCTTGTATCTCGGTGTGACTCTCGTTTGTATTTAACTCCCATGTTTGGTTGGGTCATTTATTAACTTGCATCGAAAGTGCATTTGTTATGTATCTATGCTCTAAGCATAACTAGGACTTGCATACAGTATAATAGTAACCGTGACAATACATCATAACCATTAGTATATCTACAACTACATGAAAGAGAGAGAGAGAGAGAGAGAGAGAGAGAGAGAGAGAGAGAGAGAGAGAGAGCGCACGAGGGACCAAGCTAACCACCAAGTGTCTAGCTAACGTCCAGCTAGTGTGAGCTAATGTAATTTCCCTCTAACCGTCTTGTACACAATATACACATTTGCTAAACAGCAATTCCACCCAAACAGTATGTACTTCAAAACATAAACCTCCTCACCAAATGGAGATGTAATACCCCAACACTTAACGACCAATGTGTTACACGAGGATCGACGCCATTTCATGACGGTCAACTTCTTCAAACAATTCTTTCCTCAATGTCTTAAACTCTTAAACTCGACCCAAACATAAACTCAGTGGGCTCTAGACATTTAGTCTACAATTAACAACATTTCTGTGTGCTTTGTAAAGTATTACCCACCTATAAAACAGGTTAATGTTGGTTAGATGAAATAGAGAAGTCAGACGTGATGTTCTTTCAACGAGGCGTCTCTGAATTATGAGAGTGCCCTCGTCATATGCGCCCTAGACAGTGAAGCTACGGCTTCAAAAGGCGAAGTAGTTTAACACCAGTCCTATACTGCCACCTATTGACCAAAGTTATATTGTTGTTTTTAGGTGACAACCAATATAATGACACTACCTGGGTTTAACAGGGAAAATACAATATAAGCACTCTCAAAACATTGTGATACATCACTAATCAATTACACTAACGTGATACCACTTTAGTGGCCATCACATCAGCCATACATGTCAGAAATCCTTGTGTATTGGCTTCTCAACCATGTAGCAGTGACATCAATAAAATAAAAAAAAAAATGTAGAGAAATTGCATAAAAATAGCATAACTATAGCAGCAGAAACAATGATAGATACAATAGTCACAGTGTGGATGTACAGTAGTGTGTGTAAAGTGGCAGCAGGAACAATGACGACTAGACTATAACATAACAATTACAGCATAAGTGTAGTGGGTGCAAATCCTCTGCAGAAACAACAATACAAAGAGCACTGAATTACAGTTATAAATGGTAAATGGCTGCATTTATATAGGGCTTTTATCCAAAGCGCTTTACAATTTGTTCCTCACATTTTACCCATTCACTCAAATATTCACACACCGATGGCGGAAGCAACCATGAAAGGTGCCCGACTTGCTCATCAGGAGCAATTAGGGGTTAAGTGTCTTGCTCACGCTGCCCGAGAGGAGCGGGAATCGAACCGGGAACGACGACTGTTCTACCTCCCGAGCCACTGTCGCCCCTCAGCAGTTATAGTCTGGATGTAGTGTGTGTGCAGAGTAGCAGCAGACACAGCGACGAAGCAGCACCAAGTTATAATATAATAGTAATATATAATGTATAATAATAATCATCACAGTAAGGGTGTAATGTGTGCAAAGTGGCAGCAGAAACACATTAAAACGGTGCTAAATTGTAATACAATAATCACAGCGTTGTGACTCGGTACAGTGAGTGAGTAGTGGGCAACAGGCAGCAGCCTGTGGGGGAAACAACTGCAGCAGCAGGGGAATGAGGCTTGGTCACGTGTCGACAATGCAGGAGACTCTTGGGTAATAAGAAGAGGACGGGTTCACAGCCTCAACGTCGTCACGCAAGTTATTCGCGCTGCGAGATGCCGCTTCTCACAGCCTGCGTGGCTCAGGCCCCGTTTAGACGGAAACGCTAGCAGGTGAATCCGCAAAAATATTTTTTCGGATGTGCCTTTCGTTTATACGGAAACGGCGTTTTTACGGGGTGAAACCGCAAAAAAGTGAGACTACCTTCCAGGGTGGAATTCCTAGAAACGCAAAAGCTTTGCGCTCTCGTAAACTGTAAAACCGTATAAATCTGTTAAAACGATGACGAAAGGGTTGTCACGGCTCTGGTCGCGCGTACTGCTTACGTCACAGGTAGCAGGTATGCGCCAGTAGCCGAGATGTAAACAAAGCAAGTATGTCTGACTATTATCAACGGAGATCACCTGAAGGCTACATTGGCAGTACTTTTAACCCTTTCACTGCCACACGACAGAAGGTTAACCCTTTACTATCACACAACCGGCTGTCGTGTGGCAGTGAAAGGGTTAAATACACAACAATCTGTCCCGCGGCGTGAGTGGACCCACTGTCTGTGAGTGACTCTGCTTTGGTACAATCACATTCCCCATCCACAGTCTGCGAATCAGAGGCAGAGTAGGGCGGGTCTTCACAGCACGTCATGTGACATATGCGCCAATCGTGTGACAGCGGGGCTCCGTCGTTATAGAGTCGTCTGCACAGAGAATTCCACCCCAAAACGCTCGTCTAAACGTAAAATTAAAAGTGAAACCGCAAGATGACTTTTGCGGTTTCTGTTCACAAAACGCTTGTCTAAACGTAGCCTCAGTGTCACAGTGTGTCTCCCAGCGACGACGCGGAAGCTGGATTTTTACATTTCCACAACAACACTTACCCAAACTATGTTGTCTCCGCCATCGCAATGTTCATCCAAACTGCGCTTATGCCTCTGTAACACATTGACGCTCTCAGTCTAAGATAAGATAAGATATTCCTATATTGATCCCCTTGAGGAAATCTGGGATCCCCTTGAGCCGCCAAACCCCAACACTCCTTTTCATCACAGCGTTGTAAAAGATTCTACACAATCTAGATGTTAGGGGCATAGCGGCACGCTTTTGGTACGTACCTCGGTTTTGAAGGAGAAAAAAGTCATGCAAAAACATAAAATTGCTTTTCAATCACATCCAATTTGACGGGCCCGGTCCGTCCCGGTTCACTGATTGCATTCACAGTGTTTCTAGCATTGTCTGTTGTGACAGGATACCATACCTCTGGGCCTCTCCAGCTTTCACTCTGACACTGCCTCCTTCAGCTCCTCTGCCAGATGTGTGCTTGCATGCTGTTCATAAATGGGGCGAGTTTGCAGAATGTGACTTTTAATTGGGTTGATGAGGTGAGCAGTCACTGTTCAAGCTAGAGCTAGATGTCCACCCATCAGTGGTGAGAGCAATACCTGATGCCTTGGATAAATCATGGACAAATCCAGCTGGTGTTTGTTTATAAATGGCTGGTATTACTTGCTGGCTGAAATGTGGATGAGAGGGACCTCAGTAGTGGGGCTCATTCACGTTGATGTTTAAAAACATGTTCTCTACAACTCCATTATCTCCTCCCTCTCTCTCCTCTCCATCCTCTCTTCTCACATCCCTCTCCATTATCTCCTCCCCAGGGCCGCCTCAGGGGGTGTGCGAGCAGTGCGGTCACACAGGGCCTCGCGGGAAGGGGGGCATCGCACAAAAAAAAAATAAAAAAAAATAAAAGAAAATATTTTTTATTTATTATCTTTATTTATAATTTTTTTTAATTTTTTTTTTTAATTTTTAAATTTTTTTTGCGAGGCCCCCCTTCCCGCGAGGCCCTTTTTCATCACAACCTAAAATCTAGTTTTGCTTATATGCTTATATATTTCACATTAGACACGTTTGTAGAATGTTCCTGGCTCTGCGGCTCTGCAGCAGACATACTCACTATTGGAGCTCTGGGGCTCTGCAGCAGACTATTGGTTTCAACGAAGGGAGGGGTTACATCATGTGTACGCCGGCGTGCGTCAGCTGCGTTTGACTATTTTGCGCGTGCAGCTTTGGAGGTTATGCTTAGTTATGCCAGCCAAAACGAAGAGGACGGTCATTCGGCAGATGGACTGAAGATGAAAGTTGTTGCATGTTAGACATTTCAGTCAGGCTAGCCATCCCGGCTAAAGGCAGGGACAGCTAGTTAGCTTTAGCTACGTTATAATATTGAGTGCTAACGTGTGGTTCAGTCGGGATAGCCATGATGATGTCGGCTAGTAGCTAGCTTAGCGTGCAGCATTGTTATGCCAAGATGAAGAGGGCGGTCATTCGGCAGATGAACTTCGTCAACTCCACGCGGTTGTCTCCATCCTCTTGGACGTTTGGTGAGTTTTTAATGCACTCTATTCTATTCCAGCCGTGGATATATCTCTCTCTCTCTCGGGAGCCAAACGGACCGGCTAGCTGTTGTAGTAGCTAACGGTGTGTGGCCTGGTGTCAGCACCTGGTGCGAGGGAGGTGAGCTTGGTGTTTCATTATGAGAATATCTCCATGCTCAAGTAGGCTATAGTCCGTGAGGGACTTGTTGCCGGCACCGCTATGGTAAACACCACTCTGTAGTGGGACGTGTATTGCCTTCTTTTTCCCTTCTCTCTTCGGATGAGAAGAGGAAAACACAGCGGCTGTCTGAAGTGTTGGCCTGTATTGCTTTTCTCACGTTGTACAGTTTTTCAGTGGTCGCCGCATAGCTTGCTTCTGCGTTAGCTAGTGGTTAGCGATAGCCGGGTTGAGCTAACTGTTAGCCAGTTAGCTGTTTAGCTACGACGTTAGCTGCTCGTTTTCGCTCGGCTGGGAACGTTAGCTTGATGCTATCAGTTAGCCTAGAGTTAGCTGTTAGCTTGTGCTATGACCATTGACATTAGCCGTGAGAATAGCAGGCCCTGGCACTCTGACTACGACATCATCTTTGACAGAAGATGTAGTCGGGCCTGCACCATGACAAGGCTCCGGCCATAGCTTCTTTTTGTCCCGCCAGCGAGAGGCCTTTCGTCAACGTGGAGACCTGTGTTGCGGCCTTTCGCCCTGCGTTCCTTGGTGCAGGTAAGATGTCCATTGGACATTACCCCACTCTTCCTTCCTTCCCCTCCCGAATGTTTTGTTAATAACGATGTTTTTTTCCAGAAAAAACATATGTTACTTCACAACATTTGGAGATACGACATGTGCTGTGTGTGAATTGTCTTGGTCGTTTGTGTAGCTTGGGTAGCGTTGGCCAAAGCTGTGTGTGGCCTGGTGTCAGTACCTGGCTACTCTATTTGCAGTTAGCCTATTTAGCTGATGTCGGCCATTGGCTCCTTGCTACTTTGTTTTCTCTGGTATAGACCCTCTTCTCTTTGGATATAAGTGTTGATCTTTGTCCTTTTGGATCTATGTATATTCATGTTGCCTTTGTGAAGTTATCTTTTCCTTCTGTTTTGTTCTTCCATTAAAAGTTGAATATCCTTTAGGGGCTCATCTTTGCTTATCTCTCTCATACATGCTCTCTCTCTAACACACACACACACACAGACATGCTCTCTCTCTCTAACACACAAACACACATGCTCTCTCTCTCTCTTTCTAACACACACAGACATGCTCTATATCTCTCTCTAACACACAAAATGACATGCTCTCTCTATATATTTATCTCTCTTTCTAATACACATATACATGCTCTCTCTCTAACACACACACACAAACAGACATGCTCTCTCTCTATCTCTCTCTTTCTAACACACACAGACATGCTCTATCTATCTCTCTCTCTTCAATTCAAATGGGCTTTATTTCACATTCTTGTATTTCTCTCAGTAGGTATGGGAGTTTTGAGTTATTGTCGATGTTTTCAAAGTCTCTTTGGGTGTTTGCAATTTGTGGGAAGTATGTCTTGGTATAGTGGGCAGGTTGTTAAGAAGTGGAGCTCGGTTTCCACCTCATCTTGTGTGCAGTGGGTCTGTCTTCGCTTGGGAGCCAGGTCTGCCTATGGCGGCCTTTCTCGATGGCTAGGCTGTGCTCGCTGAGTCTGTACCTAGTCAAGGATCTTCAGTCACAGTACTCAGGTATTCTGCCACTGTGTACTCTCTGTTTAGGGCCAAATAGCATTTCAATTTGCTCTGGTTTTGGGTTGTTTCTTTCCAATGTGTGTCTCTCTCTCTCTCTCTCTCTCTCTCTCTCTCTCTCTCTCTCTCTCTGGCCTTGCTCTGGTGGAGGGTCAGGGGCATTGCCGGGTCTGTGCAGCGATAACACTGTATATTGACTGTAGAACGGGAGCTCTCTATCGCTCTCTCTCTTGCTATATGTTGACTGTATCATGCCCAGCCTCGGGCAGCGCTATTATTTTAGGGGCGACAGTGGCTCAGGAGGTAGAGCAGTCGTCTGGCAATCCGGAGGTTCCCGGTTCGATTCCTGCTCCTCCCAGGCAGCGTGTCGATGTGTCCTTGAGCAAGACACTTAACCCCTAATTGCTCCCGATGAGCAGGTTGGCACCTTGCATGGTTGCCTCCGCCATCGGTGTGTGAATGGGTAAAATGTGAGTAACAAATTGTAAAGCGCTTTGGATAAAAGCGCTATATAAAAAAGCAGCCATTTACCATTTACCATTTAAGAATATGTTGACGTTTAAATCTCGCACAGGGCCTCGCATTTCTCCCAGGCGGCCCTGCTCCTCCCTCTCTCTCCTCTCCATCCTCTCTTCTCACCTCCCTCCTCATTATCTCCTTCCTATCTCTCATCTTCTCTTCTCTCCCCTCTCTCTATCTATCTCTCTCTATCTCTCTCTCTCTCTCTCTCTCTATCTCTCTCTCTCTCTCTCTCTCTCTCTCTCTCTCTCTCTCTCTCTATCTCTCTCTCTCTCTCTCTCTCTCTCTATCTCTCTCTCTCTCTCTCTCTCTCTCTCTATCTATCTCTCTCTCTCTCTCTCTCTCTCTCTCTCTCTCTCTCTCTCTTGTTATAAGACACCGCAAAATACAGTAGGAGTTGTATATTCTTTAATTCTGTCTTAAACAAAATATTCTGCCTTCTATCCCAATAAACCCAAATCCCAAATAAACATGGCACAACTCAAGTTTTCCATAACCATCCAGCTCATAGAAATCAATATAAATGAAGTACTTCCCTTACGTCCTCAGGAGACAGGACAGTAAAACAATTACATTTCACCTACAGTAGCTCACACACCAAACAAATTATGTCCCCTGGAGTGACATTAAACCTGCCGGTATCTAGGTTGCTAATGGTAGCTAATGGTTACGTTCCTGAATGTATCTGTGCACATAGGCATCTTTGTCTTTTGTTTAAATTATACTTCACATACGATTCTACACTGTAGCTATTCTTTATGAGGCAATGAGTTTGTAATTGTTTTACTCAAAACTGTACTCCTGAATTATTTTATCCTTTAGGGCCTTTTTAAATCTCCCCTGAGAGGTACACAACTTCAACCCCTCACTAAGGCTATTCCACAATTTGACTCCCAAAATTGAAACACATCAATAAATTTGTAAATTTTTTTTAATCTATTGACAGCACTATTTACCACTAGTCTCCATTTCCGGCATCATTCAGCTACAATATTCAGCAAACTCTGCAGATCTTTTTCATGTTCAGCAAAACTATGTCATCCAGATATAATAATATGTCCCCAGGGCCGCCTGGGAGAAATGCGAGGCCCTGTGCGAGATTTAAACGCGATTTAAATGCTCTCAAAACTCCCATACCTACTGAGAGAAATACAAGAATGTGAAATAAAGCCCATTTGAATTGAAGAGAGAGAGATAGATAGAGCATGTCTGTGTGTGTTAGAAAGAGAGAGATAGAGAGAGAGCATGTCTGTTTGTGTGTGTGTGTGTTAGAGAGAGAGCATGTATATATGTGTGTTAAAAAGAGAGAGAAATATAGAGAGAGAGCATGTCATTTTGTGTGTTAGAGAGAGATATAGAGCATGTCTGTGTGTTAGAAAGAGAGAGAGAGAGAGCATGTGTGTTTGTGTGTTAGAGAGAGAGAGCATGTCTCCGTGTGTGTGTTAGAGAGAGAGCATGTATGAGAGAGATAAGCAAAGATGAGCCCCTAAAGGATATTCAACTTTTAATGGAAGAACAAAACAGAAGGAAAAGATAACTTCACAAAGGCAACATGAATATACATATATCCAAAAGGACAAAGATCAACACTTAAATTCAAAGAGAAGAGGGTCTATACCAGAGAAAACAAAGTAGCAAGGAGCCAATAGCCGACATCAGCTAAATAGGCTAACTGCAAATAGAGTAGCCAGGTACTGACACCAGGCCACACACCGTTAGCTACTACAACAGCTAGCCGGCCCGTTTGGCTCCCGAGAGAGAGAGAGAGAGATATATCTACGGCGGGAATAGAATAGAGTGCATTAAAAACTCACCAAACGTCCAAGAGGATGGAGACAACCGCGTGGAGTTGACGAAGTTCATCTGCCGAATGACCGTCCTCTTCATCTTGGCATAACAATGCTGCACGCGCTCTCTCTAGGTTAGCTAACGCTAGTTAGCCTTTAGCTAAGCTAGCTACTAGCCGACATCATCATGGCTATCCCGACTGAACCACACGTTAGCACTCGATATTATAACGTAGCTAAAGCTAACTAGCTGTCCCTGCCTTTAGCTAAGCCGACATGGCTAGCCTGACTGAACTGTCTAACATGCAACAACTTTCATCTTCAGTCCATCTGCCGAATGACCGTCCTCTTCGTTTTGGCTGGCATAACTAAGCATAACCTCCAAAGCTACACGCGCGAAATAGTCAAACGCAGCTGACGCACGCCGGCGTACACATGATGTAACCCTTCCCTTCGTTGAAACCAATAGTATGTCTGCTGCAGAGCCCCAGAGCTCCAATAGTGAGTATGTCTGCTGCAGAGCCGCAGAGCCAGGAACATTCTATAAACGTGTGTAATGTGAAATATATAAGCATATAAGCAAAACTAGATTTTAGGTCTGTGATGAAAAAGGGCCTCGCGGGAAGGGGGGCCTTGCAAAAAATTAAAAAAAAAATAAAAATAAAAAACAAAAAAAAATAATAAAGAATCCTTTTTTTTTTTTTTTTTTTTTTGTGCGATGCCCCCATTCCCGCGAGGCCCTGTGCGACCGCACTGCTCGCACCCCCCCTGAGGCGGCCCTGTATGTCCCCAATGTGATCATTAAAGGGGAGATGAAGCGTTAAACAATATGAGACAGTTTGTTTGTTGTGTACCTTGGGTAAGACATGGTCCTATAATCAAATGTGAAATCCTGCTTATTTGTCTGAAAACTCAAATGTAATTTCCCCGCTTTTGCCATGGGCGCCGCCATTTTAGATTTAGCTGGATGGTGACGTCACAGTGATGGTTTGGGCTGGGTCCTGGTTTACAGTGCTGGTTAGATAGCTACGTAAATATGGAGTGTCGTGAAAGTCAGTCAGTAAATTGTCAACCAAATGTAACGTTACCTACAGAAAAAATATATATTATATAATTATACTATTGTATTATCTGCGAGACATCCCCCCCCCCCCCCCCCACCCACAGTCTGAGTCAGAGCGATAGTTCAACTTGACTAACAGGGTGAAGTAGGTATCAGTTTCCTTTTTTTCTTCCCTCAATAATATTATGTTATTTATGTACGTTATCATTATGTAAACAAATGCACATATGGATTGTTTGCTGCAACGTTTCTGAATGAATTGAAGCATTAATAAATAAGCAGATAATTAAATTAGATGTCCATAACATTTGTGTTTTTAATTAGCATAGCCTAAATAAATGTGAATTCAAGAAGTTAAATACTGAATTAACGACACATTTATTAACAGGCTGAAAGTTAAAACGAATAAAAAAACAATTAGCCCATTTAATAGGCTAAACACTGTGCGTAAAATATAGGCTATGCGGTGGTAAAAGGCAACTTATTTTTTTAGGCTATAGCCTTCTAAAACAGGCTAAACTTCGTTTTGGCTTCTTGAGTTCACATTTCTTTGGTTTGCAGTGGTGCATCTGCGGGCCAATGTTCCGAGACATATTACATTTTATTTGTTAGGCTATTACATACACCAGCCCTAAATGGTGGATTCAAATAGCCTAACAATTATATAAATATGTCTCGGAACATTGGCGGGGACACTGGACAGCCAGCTGAAGAGCGTGGGCCATACGTCCCAAACTTTGTAATCCTGCGTCTTTCATGCATTTGACCACGTTTCGGGCATTATCTCGGAGTATGACATGAATATTTTCTTTCGGAATATGCCACGTCTGGAACATATTCTCGAATGCTGTTGCCATGCCAGCGCTGCAGCAGTATGGGACCCGGAGAACTCTTGTGAATGCAGGAGCGCTTTACGGAGTTGGAAGTCTGCGTCAATCCACTGAGCTGTCAAACTCAGCATTGACATGGGGCTTACATCAGAGCTCCAAATATCACTGGTAAAGCTAATTGAAGACATGTCTTCTTTCAGAAGGCTATCAATGTGAGAATACACTGCCTGGTAGAGCCTGGGGTACAGGGCAATGTCTGAAAAATACGTGCGACCTGGGAGAGTGTAACGCGGTCGTGGAGCCCTATTATTATTTTCTATATATATATATATATATATAGTTTTATTTGTAAGATATATATTTACTGTTGACCTGATAGTGTTTTATTGTTTTATTGTTCGCCCGTATATGCTCCTTGTATCGCCGCTGCTTACAGCGCGCATTGGAACGGAGACAAATTTATACCGTTAGTTTTGTATACAGCCGAGCCACTCAACACATATTGAACGGAGAAAAAGATAACCGTTAGTTGGAGAATAAAAGTGAGGAGAGAGAGGTGTTTTGCTACAGCGATGTGGTGGTAGCCGTTATTAGTTGGAAACGGTGTTGTTGTGGTGTCGCCAAGGGAGAGGAGGAGTACCATACTCCCGCATCGATCTGCCGACGGCAACGGGCAGGGGATAACGGAGACAGAATAGACCTACTGAGTTCGGTTGAGGCTGAACTCATATAGCAACCAACAGACTTTAGGTGATAGCCTAATCTATACCTTTCTGTTGAACTCATTCTAATTATTAATCTGGACCTTCAGAACATGCAGTATTATTAATTTGCTCAAATGTCGTGGCCTCACACAGTGCCAACTGCAGGTCTCACCATATCAGGTGCCAACTGCAGGTGTCGCCATCTCAAAGATGACAGAGCATACATATGCAGCATCCCCCTGTTGGGGTGGCTCAATGCTGTAAAATATTACATAAATGTGTTTTTATGAATAACGATATTTGAGGAGCCTAATAATATTGCGTGCAATTCTCTGAGGTGGGAGGCTCCGCCTCCGGGCGAAACCATCTCTGTGACGTCAGCAACAAAATGGTGGCGCACATGTTGATTTATGCTACATAAATGGACATAACAAATCGTTTTTTCTTAGAAACGCCTTATTTTTATAGTGATTTTTTCTGTGGTTTATCTAAATACTAATTTGATGCTATGACTATGTTTATATCACTATGCTTCATCTCCCCTTTAACTTTAACACCCAAACTAGATGCTTTAATTTGAAAAGCTACTTTACATCATTAAAACAGTGGAAAACAATGTTGGAGACAAGGCATCTCCTTGCCTCACACCAAATTGTTGTGAAAACCACCCTGTTGTGTATTCATTAACCTGAGCACAGGCAACAGCTGCCTGTTGACTTAATGGCATAATAAAATGTCCCATTGACACCAGAATTTAACAACCTATATTGATGAAGTTCCCTATTAATCCAGTCAAACGCCATCTTGGAATCAATAAAACAACCAACTATATACCTATTATTCTTAAGCCTGTATAATGGAAGTGACTGCATGTATATGATGAAAAGGTGCTCTGGGTTTTCTAAATCCATTTTGCTCATCCACTAGCAAACTTGACCTCTCAAGGTGGTCCACAAGTCTTAGGGGAGGTTTTGGTCAATAGCTTGACCAATGCCATAATATCCAATGCCATAATGCTCAATGGCAAAATACCATAATGCTTAACCTCTTAAGCCAGACCGGTCCGGTACCGGTACAAGATTGATATCACACCATAAATCTATCAATACAGAACGTATTAATTAATGTTGCATTTATTTTTCAAATGTAGCCAAGAGTAGAGAGAGACCCTAACCCTTTCCAAACAGCAGTCAACGTGTATATTGTCAGCACTATGTTTGTTTACCAATGATTTTAAGTGTTATTAGTGAAATATGAGATTATTGAAATCTCAGCGCATCGAGTCGGAAAAAGGCACTTATTGACGCGAGGACTTGGCACAACCTAACTTGATTGTAGTCTTTTGAGAGAAGAGACCCAGGACTTTCGAAACGCGTTGCAATCTTATGAAAAAGTTCGGAGCAATTTACATTATAAAAAAGTAACTGTACTTACAGTATATTTTTGCTGCCCTGTCAGGTGCGCCTGGTGGTACTAAATCCAGATTGAACTCTGCCATTGGAAAGGGGAGATTTGGCCCGATCCATAAACTAGTGAGACTCCTGTACAACCTTCACTTTAGGACTCACCTAACGCCAGCCCACTTTAGCAGTCTGGGATGGCTTAGAGTTGAGGAAAGGGTACACCAGCTTAAAATGCTACTGGTTTTTAAAGTACTGAAAGAAACGGTCCCCAAGTACCTAGTAAATATTTTAATAAAGTAGGAGATGTCCACAAACACGCCACAAGAGGAAGCCCCACGGACCTGATCCCGCCGAGAGTCAGGACATGCATGGGGAAAGATGAATTTTTTTACTCTGCTACTGTAATGTGGAATGCCCTGCCAACATTCATAAAACTCCTGAACTCCCCTCTCGGATTTAAATCCGCCCTAAAAACATGGCTCAGCAGCAACTCAAATTGGTCTTAATATGGTTTTTTATCTCTTTTATCATAACTTGGCTTTTATCTCTCTTTATCATGAGTTGCTTTTAAGGGTTTGCGGATTTTCTTTTAACACTTTGATTGCCATGGTTAAATTCATGATATACCATCCCTTGCCAGCTATATTTAACATGGAGAAGTTCCCCTTCTTTGCAGGGCTATAACTTTTTAACTTATATTGCTAGATTGCCATTATTAGGGCCCATTCAATCTCCTATATGTATTGTTCATGGTGTAGCAACGTTAAACTTTTTCATTCACATATTCATACTAAAATATGGTCTAAAGTATAAGTATGTTTTCATCTCTTTCTGCAGCGTTCTCCAGAACGTGATTTATAGCCCCAAATGCATTATATTGATGATCAAATACAGTTTGGTAGGAATCTGTGCGAGATCAAAAATTTCAACTGGACGTACTTCTAGAATTTACTACACGTCATCTGATGTTGACCGGATGGGCGAGGGGGCGTTTATAATTCCGTGGGCAACGTTATACCATTCATCTAATGTGGGTCATGTGTTCATCATAGCAGTTTATATCGAACACGGTAATACTACACGCTAAAACTCACCCCAGTCTCCTCGGGCCATTGGGCGATCAGCGTGGAGTAGACAGTTTTCAATTATGGGATGTTGAAATGCCCGATCTATTTCCAGGTTGTATAATAGTATATACGTCCAAATCATGTTGTTTTTTCGAGTTATTTCCACCGATCGATGTTCACTGTGTGAAGACAGAGTCTCTCTAACATTAGCGAGTGCCCGGACCCCATATGGAGTGAGTCCTGCCGGTTCAAAGGTTGACATCCGGTTTCGATCTGCCGATCGGCCACCAGATGGCGCTCTTGAGCCGCTAGAGGGTTGAGAGGAGATCAGCACTGTGTGTCAAGGCTGCGGAGGGGAAATATGATTTCGGCAGTTAAAGTGTTAACATTAGTTGACTGTATGAGTTTTCAGGTTAGGTGTTATTGTTCTTATTTTTAGGGTGTCCTGTCTAGTGTACATGTCCAGTTGTGTTTGTGTGCCTTTTATGTTCCATGTATGGACCACAATGGAAATAAGCCTTGGCTTTATTGTTTTATTATTATTTATTATTCCTTAGGCGCCTGAGGAAGTAGAGGCGCTGCTGTGCCTCCTTCACTATACTGTCTATGTGTCAAATCCTCGGATAAAAAATGGCCGCAGTGTGAGAGGTCGTGTCTCAATTGCTTGTCTGTTTGTCGCAGTTTGTAGCCGATAATACTACTAATTTGATCCACTTTAATTAGTTTGAGCAGTTTAAACATTTCAGTTTCATTGCGGTGGTTTTTTTCCTCGTTTGTTCGTGAAAATGACAACTATTACACTGCAAAGTTTGATGGACGCCATCGAGAAGAGCAAGACTGAAACGCTTCAAACGCTGAGACACATTGACTCAAAAGTGGATACAGTTCAGGCTGGCTTGACTAATATTCAGAACTCCCTGGAGATGTTGGGAGGTCAAGTCGAGTTAATTGAGGAGAGAGTCGGCAAGAACGAGAGTAATGTCGATAATCTACTTGTTCGGGTGAAAGTTCTAGAGGAACACAATGCTTACCTACGTGAGAAGACTGATGACCTGGAGAATCGGAGTCGTCAACTGAATCTTCGTGTCGTCGGAATCCCTGAGTCTGCTGAAGGCACCGATGTGATTGGGTTCATGTCCAAAATAATTCCATCGCTCCTGGGTCCGGATAACTTCCCCACCGCTCCAATCATTGAAAGAGCCCATCGCTCACCGACAAATCGTCAGAACGAGCGTGGCACGCCTAGGCCCATCATCATAAAGTTGCTCTACTTCCAGGACAAGGTGAAAATCCTTCGACTTGCCAGAGAGAGTAAGAGAGTGGAATTCAAGGGTCTCGTGTCTACTTCAACCCAGACCTCAGCGCAGACTTGGCGAGGCGTCACAAGAGCTTTGCCACCATCAAACGCAAGCTTCGCGAACGTAAGATCAAGTACTTTGTTCGCTATCCATGTACATTGTGTGTCACCATTGATGGCAAAGAAGAAAGATTTAACTGTCCCAAGCTTGCTGAAAATGCCTTGATATCTTTACCGAACTCTCCAGAAGATATGCGGTACGAATGATGATGTTTATGACTGAGATAGTGCTCGGTAACTCTTCTTATGGTCCGAGCCGGCGTATTAATTAATTGGCCGTGCCCTCTCTTCTTCTTAATTCTCCTTTGTTCCTTCATATGAAGTGATGCCTCTGCATTATGAGTTTTGTTCTATTTGTGCCATGTTTATGATTTGGAAATATGTGCTCAATGTTAGCGTGAGCCTACTACATGGCTTCATTAATGGTACATGCTGTTGTGTTTACATTCTGAATGTCGTAGCGTAAATGCGTCACTTCCGGTAGCGCCTACGTGCGTACGTCACGTTAATACCGTGACTAATTCATAGTAGAGATTTATCAGAATGAAAGATTTAAAGTCTTTGATGCCGCCTGTAAATATCAGGCTACAAATTTTCTTTTCTTTTTCTTTTTCTTTCTGGCTTCATTAATGTTACATGCTGTTGTGTTTACATTCTGAATGCTGTAGCGTAAATGCGTCACTTCCGGTAGCGCCTACGTGCGTACGTCACGTTAATACCGTGACTAATTCATAGTAGAGATTTATCAGAATGAAAGATTTAAAGTCTTTGATGCCGCCTGTAAATTTCAGGCTACAAACTTTCTTTTCTTTTTCTTTCTCTAAGAATACAGACAGAGCTTTGAGTTTATAGTGAATTCCCATAGACATGCCAGGTACTGCTGGGACATGCTGGGATTTAGTTTTGTGTTATGTATTTATGTTATGTTGTGTGTGTGTACTTGAATGTATGTCGCTCTCCTGCTCTCTGCTCATTATCCATTGTTCCTCCTTGCACAAGATTATATATCCCGTTTTTTTGTTGTTTTTTTTTCTTCTTCTTTTAATACAACTCTGGTATGATGAATACTTCTAAAGGTTTAAATGTTATTCACCTGAATATAAGGAGTCTGTACCCCAAAATCGATCTACTTAGAGCTTGGCTTGTCTACAATAATCCCAGTGTAATTACTGTGTCTGAGACATGGTTGCATAGTGCAATCTCTGACAATGAAGTTGAACTTGACAACTATGTTCTGTACAGAGCTGATAGGGGTACTAGAGGTGGAGGAGTGGCTACATATGTCAAATCAAATCTGACATCTGAGCTCCTCAGGCCAAGGGTAAACCCTATAAACTTTGAGTGTCTTTTTATAAAAATTTCTTTTCATGAAAATAAGCAGTTGACCATAGGAAATATTTATAGACCTCCTGATTCTCCCTCTGAATCTACAAATGATATATTATCCACCATTAACTCTTTAGATCGTCCAAATGAAATTATTATCTTGGGTGACTTTAACATCAACTGGCTAGATCGATCATCCAGTAATGCTCGAAACCTATTTGGCAGTGTCAATTTAACTCAACTCATTAGTGAGCCTACTAGAGTTGATACTAGATCCAAGTCCCTGCTAGATTGGATTCTCGTCTCACACCCGGACAGAATTTCAAACTCTGGTGTGTTACCTGATAGTTTCAGCGACCATTCTATCATCTTCTGCATTTGGAAGATAAAGTTACCACGTCTACCACCAAAATGTATCAGGATAAGACAATGTAGGAATTTGAATATTGAGCACTTTATTCAAGATATAACATCTATAAATTGGGACAGGTTTAAATTGATTCCATTTGTTGAAGATGCATGGAATTTCTTCTACACTGAGCTTACTAATGTTATTGACCATCATGCTCCCTGGAAGATGCTCAAAGTAAAGGGTAGACACTTGCCCTGGATTAATAGTGAACTTATAAATCTGTATAAACAAAGAGATAAGGCTTGGGAAAAGCATCGTCTGACAAAGGATTCTGCCGACTTCATTGCATATAAACAAATACGGAACTTATGTACAACTAAAACAAGAAATGCTAAATACAACTATTTCAAAGATTGTTTAAGCAATGAATTTAGCAATCCAAAACAGTTTTGGAAGAGAATCAACAGCATTACTAAGAAGTCATCTATAAATCCCACTCATATTAGAATTAATAATGAAGTTGTCAATGATCCCTCCTCAATTGCACTTGCCTTTAATCAGCACTTTAATTCTGTCTGCAGACTCAAATTTAATGACTCTTCATATTCCGATGTGCCTCTTAATAACACCAGATGCAACAGCTCTTTTTCCTTTAGAAGTATTCGTCCGCTTGATGTTCAGAGGATCATTGATGAATTAAGATTGGGTACTAGCTGTGGTTCAGATGGTATGGAGATCAAATTCATCAAACTTGCATCTCATGTATTATCATATCCTTTGTCTGATTTATTTAATGTATCTTTAACAACTAATGAAACTCCATTAAGCTGGAAATGTGCAAAAGTCATTCCATTGCATAAAGGTGGTGATCCTTCTGATCTCAATAATTATAGACCAATTTCAATTATTAATAGTATAGCAAAAGTATTTGAAAAACACATTTTTAATCAATTATCCCATTATGTTAATGATTCTCATATTTTATCACCATGCCAATATGGTTTCAGGCCAAACTACTCCACAACTACAGCCCTTCTGAAGTTGACCAATGATGTTCACTCAGCAATGGACAATAACATGGTTACTGGTGCAATATTTATAGATCTCACAAAGGCTTTTGATTTGGTTGATCATTATCTTCTTCTTGACAAACTGTGTGCTATTGGTGTCTCTAATAATTCTTTACTTTGGTTCAATTCCTATCTCCACCAGAGACGTCAGTGTGTATCATATCAGGGTAAACAGTCTGATTTTTTGATTATGGATAAAGGTGTTCCTCAAGGATCATCTTTAGGACCATTATTATTTTCTATATTTGTTAATGATCTCACCCTGATACCATCTGACTGTCGTACTCAATTGTATGCTGACGATACAGTGATTTATTCTTCTAAGTCTGATATTCAACAAATTCAGTACTCTTTACAGACTCATTTTGATGCTGTCCAGAAATGGTTATCTATTAACAAAGAAGAAGTCCTATAGTATGCTGTTTGGTACTAGATCAAATCTAGTGCAAATATCAAATCAGTTGTCGATTAAGTTTCTAGATGATGCTCCTCTTGAAAATGTCGATGAATATAAGTATCTGGGTCTTTGGCTTGATTCTCAACTCACCTTCAAGTCACATATTGATGCTGTGATGAAGAAAACAAATTGTAGCCTGAGAATATTGTATCGTTCTATTAACTGTTTTTCTCTTCAGGTTAGGAAAATAATCATTATACAGCTGGTACTTCCAATAATGAATTACGCAGACATAGTCTATCAAAACACCACACTAACAAATCTCCGTCCTTTAAATGTTACTTATAATAGTGTTTGCAGATTTATATTGAGGTGTCCTTATAGAACCCATCACTGTCTTATGTTTGAGTTGTTAAACTGGCTTTCTCCCCAATTCAGAAGACATTTTCATTGGTTGCTTTTTGTTTACAAATGTATTTACTTTAATTATCCCCCCTATCTAAAGCAGTTCTTAACACCATATAGTTCAACTTATAATTTAAGACACACGGATCTTCCTTTCTTTAGTATACCTCGAACCATCAAAGCTATCGGTCGACTTGCCTTTAAATATAAAGCACCAGCTGATTGGAACAAACTGCCTAGTTCACTCAGATCTCTTACTTCTTACCGGTTATTCAAGATATCTTTGTTCAGTCATCTACAGACTACTTGCACCTGTTATTGATTGTCGTTTTCAGATCAAATTATAATTTTGTTTGTGTTTTATAAGGGAACATATATATATATATATATTGGTGATCCTCTTGGGATGAATCAGTGTGGATTGTGGGAGTGAGCTTGGGAGAGCGTCTTTCAGAGTATAAGTGCATTTGTTGTCTTGTTTTTTGTTTTGTTATGTATTGTATTGTATTGTATGTTTTGTATCCTATGTTAAGGACCCCCTCGAAAACGAGATAGCATATCTCAAGGGGTTTATCCTTCAAATAAATTTCAAATTTCAAATTTTATCCATTTTTGACCAGCGTGTTGACACTGTTATTGTTTGTTTTTCAAATGTTTGTCCTACGATTGTGTCAAAATAAAGTATTCAATCAATTCAATCAATATTCAATGTGTGACTTGGCCATAATAAGGTAATTTATAAGCCTGATATTCTATATTCTATAATCATATTTCAAATTGCATGTTTCAGTAGTCAGAATTCAGTACTGTATCTACAAAACCTCCTGTAAATCATCTGCCATTTATTCATTTCCTTAGATTGAATGTACACGTGATCTCAAGAACGTGCTGAATGAGCTCAGTGGCAATTGTTCATGTCTGGTCAATTTTAGCATGGTGTTATTCACCGTCAAAGATGAATATTTATTTTTTGATATTCTCCTTTAGTTCATTACAATTTACTCAAGCCTAGTAACAGACACAACATTTCTGACACTAGGAATACATTCCCTGAGATCCATAGATGTCCCTAGATACCAAGAACCTGCAAATGGACCTGGTAGAAGTTGAGCAATATTCCATATACTTAGCAGGCCATGTGAGCGGCGCAGCGCGTGAGCGGCGCAGCGCGTGAGCGGCGCAGCGCGTGAGCGGCGCGGAGCGGGCGGTTTTGACGTGAGCGAGGAGTGGGTTTTAAAATGAGTCGGCGCGACGTCCGGAGCGAGAGTTCTCCTCCGCTCCAATCCACTCCAGGCCGCTCACAGTGGTTTAACACTGTTGATGTAATATATACATGCAGTACAATGCCAAAGCAACAGATGGCGATGTACAAACATGAAGGCCATTTTCAACCAATGAGAAGGGTGAACCTGTGATATCCTGTTCAGGCTTTGTCACTCACTCCTGTTAGAAAAAGTATCGACGCCATTGTTGTTGTCGTTAGCTTACATGCTAACGTTAATGGCAGCGACCATAGCATTGTGGCTCGGCTAGCCTATCATCGCTTAATAGAGCTAGTGAATGGATAAACAACGTTATTTAACATTGCAGAATGGGTACAATTACAATGCGGCTCAATACAAACAATTGTTAAGGGGCCCAGGGGGTGTAGACTGTTGTAGTTTGAGCTAATTTACACCATGCTCCAAAAAAATAAAAAAATTCTGCCGAGGGATCTGGCGCGGGGAGCGGGGAGCACTCGATTCAAGGTGAGCGGGGATCGAGCGGAGAGCGACTTGGGGGCGGGGTCAACATGAGCGATTAGCGGAGCGGACCAAGCTTTAAAGAGCGAAGAGCGGATTTCTCGGCCGCGCCGATCCGCTCACGTGGCCTGATACTTAGGTATGTATTTTTAGGCGAATTCAGAAAATATGGCTAGGGCTTAAGAGGTTAATGCCAAAACCCCACAATGCTTCATACAAGCCAACATGGCTAAGCTTCAATGAGCCTTATGCCCAATGCTCTTGGATCCCTGCTAATCACAGCTTGCAGCTATAGTTATTTAATTAACATCTACTCCCATTCAGCCAGCAATCAGAAACCAGCAGCTCGTAATCATAACGGACAGAAAAAGAGACACAGGACAAAATGCAGATCCACTTGTTTCTCGTTGCGGCGGTCTCCAAGCACAATGGAGTCCTTTATGGTGCCAAATATCTCTG
Source organism: Notolepis coatsorum (assembly GCF_963971535.1). NCBI lineage: Eukaryota > Metazoa > Chordata > Actinopteri > Aulopiformes > Paralepididae > Notolepis > Notolepis coatsorum. Next base: position 60,793,723 of record NC_140174.1, on the reverse strand, counting down.
CACCGACATTGCAAAGAAAAAGGTGATTTGGGCTGGTGACAGACAGACAGTGGCCTCAGTTGGACAGATTTAGGCACGACTGTTAAGCTCACCTCTCCAGCTGACCCTCCTGGATGAGTCGGTGCTAACAAACGGATGATAGCAGATCTTGAATAGAACGCTGTGGTGGTAAATGTTTCATTCATTGTGAACATTAGTAACAGTTTTATATTCAGTTGTATTCAGTTTTATATTCATCATGTCAGACACAATAAGCAAACAATAGGAAAACAAATGTCAAGAGAGACCAAGGCCATTGATCCTAAATGTCCTATATTTTTATTATATAATGAATTCCATAAGGATGCGTGTTTTATAATTGTCTGTTTGACAGATATAGAATATCTCTCTAATAACATGTGTTGCTCTACTGTTGGCAATTTCAATTACTGCTTAATGACTTCAAACCAATCAAAATGCTTAATGTCACAGGCACATGTGCAATGCTCTGTGTGTGTGTGTGTGTGTGTGTGTGTGTGTGTGTGTGTGTGTGTGTGTGTGTGTGTGTGTGTGTGTGTGTGTGTGTGTGTGTGTGTGTGTGTGTGTGTGTGTGTGTGTGTGTGTGTGTGTGTGTGTGTGTGTGTGTGTGTGTGTGTGCGCGTGCGTGTGGTAAGTTGGTTGGTTGGGGCAATGTGTTTTTGAATTATGACTTCATGATATTAAAGCTATGAAAGCACAACATTATAGGCAGACATATTCTGTGTGATGGATGAGGTAACATTTAAACATTTAAAAGAAGAAATGAGTCTCCGCGTCTGTGGCTCGTATATCAGTGAAAAGGTGGTACCGGTGCATCGCTCATGGTTCCTTCTTGCGATGGCAAAATGGTGAAATCCTGGTGGAACTGAATCCACAGACACTGAGCCTTTGCACCTGCAGGGTTTCCTTGTAAACAGCTGGAGAAGAGCGTCGGCAAAGCGGCTCGTTATGAACCTTAAAGACATCTGTTTGCGCTTCATGATGTTGGCTTCAATCCCCTGCTGTTGTTCCTGCAGCGCTGAGGGAACGATTCTGAGCAACTTGGGTTTCATACCTGTTATATAAATAGATATTAGACTGTATGCTATGAATATTTGAAGCTAGATTTATGCCCGGCGGACATTTGGAGGACAGATAAGACGTCTGGATGATACAAGACCGAATCAAGCGCGTCTCACATGGCCTCAACGGAAGATGGCTCTGTATAGTGTCTGACACACACACACACACACACACACACACACACACACACACACACACACACACACACACACACACACACACACACACACACACACACACACACACACACACACACACACACACACACACACACACACACACACACACACATTCACACACATGCCTGGGTACTGCTCATACCTTTCCTGTTCAACATCGATGACACAGAGCTGTCACATGCTGTATACTTACACATAAAACCCTGCATATTAAAGCTATTAAAGCACAACATTACAGGCAGACTTATTCTGTGTGATGAATGAGATAGCATTTAAATGTCTCTCTGTTGGCTTGGTGTTTTCCTGTGTCTCTGGCACATTGTGAAGCTCGTTGTTGTTGACAAGTTTCCAGGCGTACTGTGAAGCTTGTTGTTGTTGACAAGTTTCGGGCGTACTGTGAAGCTTGTTGTTGTTGACAAACAAGGTCCAGTGGTCACACACACATCTCAATAGGTGCTGGGCCGAAGAAGCATCTGAAAATAATAAAATACTGGGAACCTGCACACTTGCTCACATAATTGAAGGAATATGACTAGGTTTCAGGGCATCCTGAGCACTGCACCTATAACACTTGTTATTTATTGTATTATTATTATTATTATTATTATTATTATTATTATTATTATTATTATTATTATTATTATTATTATTATTATTATTATTATTATTATTATTATTATTATTATTATTATTATTATTATTATTATTATTATTATTATTATTTGTATTATTATTTGTATTATTATTTGTATTTATATTTGTATTATTGATGATGTTGTTAGTAGTAACAGCAGTAGCAGGACTATAGTAGTAGTAGTAGTAGTAGTAGTAGTAGTAGTAGTAGTAGTAGTAGTAGTAGTAGTAGTAGTAGTAGTAGTAGTAGTAGTAGTAGTAGTAGTAGTAGTAGTAGTAGTAGTAGTAGTAGTAGTAGTAGTAGTAGTAGTAGTAGTAGTAGTAGTAGTAGTAGTAGTAGTAGTAGTAGTAGTAGTAGTAGTAGTAGTAGTAGTAGTAGTAGTAGTAGTTCAGTTCAGTTCAGTTCAGTTCAGAGTTTTTATTTGCCACATGGAATAATACAATCATAGTTTCTTCATTAAAAAATCATAAATAGCCATTCCATGGACAAAAGGAGCAGGAAGAAGAATAAATCTTATAATTACCTGCCCCTTATTCCTAAACTAACATGTATTTTCTTAATGGTCGGCGTATAACCTTATTTACACAAATAATCATTTATACCATTATAAAATAAACACAATCCACAGTTAAACAAGAAAAATTTAAATAATAATAATAATGATAAAGAATAAAAAAGAAAAGAAAGAGAAGAGAAAAAAAAAAGATCTCACTATTCAGATCACATTTTGATTTTCATACTGACTAAATATTTTTTTTTTATACATTTTTTTGAATTGATAAACACTGTTACATCCCTTAAGCTCGCTATGGAGAGAATTCCATAACTTTACACCAATAACTGAAGGACACATCTGTTTAAGTGTGGTACGTGCAAACTGATGTTTAAAATTGTATTTTCTCCTACTAAACTCACTTTCTAAATGAAAAAGATTTTGTAGTTTTTCTGGCAGTGTATTATTTCTTGCCCTAAACATAATTAACATTGTTTGAAACTTAACCATGTCTTCCATGTAGTAGTAGTAGTAGTAGTAGTAGTAGTAGTAGTAGTAGTAGTAGTAGTAGTAGTAGTAAATGGTAAATGGTGCATTTATATATCACTTTTATCCAAAGCGCTTTACAATTTTGTTCCTCACATTCACCCATTCACTCATACATTCACACACCAATGGCGGAGGCAACCATGCAAGGTGCCAACCTGCACATCGGGAGCAATTAGGGGTCAAGTGTCTCGCTCAAGGACACGCTGCCCGGGAGGACTTGGAATTGAACCGGGAACCTTCCGACTACCAGACGACCGCTCTACCTCCTGAGCCACTTTCACCCCTACAGTAGTAGTAGTAGTAGTAGTAGTAGTAGTAGTAGTAGTAGTAGTAGTAGTAGTAGTAGTAGTAGTAGTAGTAGTAGTAGTAGTAGTAGTAGTAGTAGTAGTAGTAGTAGTAGTAGTAGTAGTAGTAGTAGTAGTAGTAGTAGTAGTAGTAGTAGTAGTAGTAGTAGTAGTGGTAGTGGTAGTGGTAGTAGTAGTAGTAGTAGTAGTAGTAGTAGTAGTAGTAGTAGTAGTAGTAGTAGTAGTAGTAGTAGTAGTAGTAGCTGTTTCGCCTGTTTTATTGCAACACTACTATCACCGACATCTAAGAAGGGAGAGCATTGTACCCACGAAGAAGGTTTGAGTCTTCCCGAACCAGAAAACTCGCACCACTGCTTATAACCTGGGCAGAGCGTCAGGAAACATGGAGGAGTATAAGGCTACAGTCTATACTCTGTGCAAGGCTGTAAAACTTGCTAAGAGTTCATATGCTGATAAGATGGAGGCACAAATGGCCCAGAATGACACAAGAGGTTTATGGCGAGGACTACGGACGATAAGTGACTACAAAGTCAGCGCCCCCTCAATGGGGAGTGCCGACGCCTCTCTCGCAGACCAGCTCAACTCCTTTTACGCACGGTTTGGGGCAAACAGTAGCGACGCTAGCTCACCGGCTAACGACGTCACTGATGCGCCGGCCGTCGTGGAGGGGGGGGGGCACCCTCTCATTGACGGAACACAGTGTGAGAAGAGCATTTATGCGGGTGAACACCAGAAAGGCAGCTGGCCCAGATGGGATAACAGGACGTATACTTAAGTCCTGTGCTACCCAGCTAGCCCCAGTGTTCACCACCATATTTAATCTATCCCTGGCTGAGTCCGTGGTCCCTGCCTGTTTCAAGGTGTCCACTATAATACCGGTACCAAATAAATCCTCCCCAACAGGTCTTAATGACTACAGACCGGTGGCACTCACCTCTGTGGTCATGAAATGTTTTGAGAGGCTGGTTAAGGATTACATTTGTGCCTCCCTCCCCAGTGATATGGACCCTATGCAATTTGCATACAGGCCAAACAGGTACACTGACGATGCGGTCTCCCACGTACTACACAGCACCCTCTCTCACCTAGACTGCCAGAAGGGGGGCTATGTGAGACTGTTGTTCATTGACTATAGCTCAGCATTCAACACCATAGTCCCCACCAGACTGGTGGACAAGCTGATCGAGCTGGGTCTGAGCTCCGCTCTGAGCGCCTGGATACTGGACTTTCTGAGTGAAAGTCAGGGTGGGGGGTCAGACCTCCAACACCATCACCCTGAGTATCGGGTCCCCCCAGGGCTGTGTTCTGAGCCCCCTGCTGTACTCACTATACACACATGATTGTGTGGCCAAGTTCAGCTCCAACTCCATAGTGAAGTTTGCGGACGACACAGTGGTGGTGGGGCTGATCTCTGACAACAACGAGAAGGCCTACCGGGAAGAGGTTGAGGTACTGGAACGCTGGTGTCAGGACAACAGCATGCTCCTGAACATTGGTAAAACCAAGGAGCTGATTGTGGATTTTAGGAGAACACAGCAGGGGACACACACACCACTGAGGATAAACGGGGCTACCGTGGACAGGGTGAGCATCTTCAAGTACCTGGGGGTCCACATCTCAGAGGACCTGACATGGACAACACACATAGACTCAGTCGTGAATGTTGGAGCCAGATTCAGTCCTTAATATTTATTTATTTATTTAGTTAAAATTATGAAGCAATATTGTTTGGAAAACGATTTGAAATGAACTTGATTGATAACATCTTTTATTTGTTATGACTTGGATGTGTGTTGCTTCAACAACGTGGAGGTGTGTCTGGTCCAGCCCATTTTGAACCGGTGATTACAGCACCCTAGTGTGTGAACTCACTTTATCAATGGACTGGTGCGCTAGTAAAAAACATGACACTGGAATGCAAGGCACGCAGCCCAGACGGTTTTTGACCGTCGCAAGCGCTATGGATTTGGAACTTTAGAAATTGGAAACAGGACACCATGCAACGGGAATAAGCCAGCACACCTCCACGTCATCTGGTAGGAACCCATCCACGCTAAACAAAGCTTCAAGTAAATGACAATAAATACTCTTTTCTATAAACCAAACAATTCATCTCAGCTGTTTTCTTACGGAAAAGCGCATGCACACGTCAACCAAGGCTGTGGATCTCACATTGTCAAAAACCAGGCATGCAATACTTGCGCCTTTGTTTAAGGAACATCACTGGAATTGATTGCTGGAAATAACGTTACGTTTGTTTGCTTTGAAGATTGTGTATCGAACATTCCACGTTACTACTGGGAACGAGGTTAACTATGGACGGAGTTCAATGAATGGATACGCACCACTCATTGGATGCGCGTCTGTGAAGCACTGATGTCATTTCATAGTGTTATCCGTCATCAGATAATAATCAAGAAACGAATTGTATGGAATCAAGTCGAAGTAACAGTCGACGACTAGGGAGGGGGTAGGCGCCCCGAACCTTAGTCGCCAACAGGCAGCGGTGGGACTGCGAAGTTCCGAGGGCACGTTAAAATATGTTATATAGTGCTGGGGAGATACTGAATGGCCCTCGTGTCTGATGAGGTATGAATCAGGGGCGGAGCTAGGGGGTGGCTACCTGGGCTCAAGCCCCGGATGTAGTCTGAAAAGCCCCGAATCTATTTTAAAAAAAATAAAAAAAAATAAAAAAAAATAAAAAAAATGATTTTTTTTTTTTTTTTTTTTTTTTACAATTCATCATTGTTACATGAAAATATGTTTGCACCAGATTTAGCAGAAGCTAATTTCCATCTGTGGTCTATCCAGCTGCTAACTGTATTTGAGTGAGTTAAGTCTTGGTGTTATGGTAGACTCAGACCTAAGCTTTAAATCACAATCAACAAGTTGACAAAAACTTAATTCTTCCACCTTAGAAACATAGCTAAAGTACGGCCATTTATAAATCAAAAGGACGCTGAAAACCAGATCCATGCCTTTATCTCAAGCCAACTCGACTACTGTAATGCACTCCTTACCGGCCTCCCGAAAAAATACGATGATAACTATTTTATTGCAATGCACTATTGCATTATTTTATTCTATTTTACTAACTATTTTATTGCACTGCACTATTTTACTTTGTATCAGTGAATCATAGACGCCTGGCCATAAGAGCATTCGGAGCATCTCTGCTCTCCCACTATTGAACTTGGGGGAGCAAAGGTATGATCTTGCTCCACCACTTTTTGATTATATGAAAAATATGATATATCCCCCCCCAATATATAAATCTAACCATAACTACGTTATGGTTAACTGAGTTTTATAGTGAAAAGAGCAGCTTTATTGGTCAAGATTGAAGGCTCTATATTGCAGGAAATTGCACGTACAGGTTCATTAAATTCAAAAAAAATCTGTCGTGGAGGGGGTCGTGTCTGACCCCCTCCTACCCACCCCTTGCCTGCAAAAAAAAAAAAATTAAAAAAAATTTAAAAAAAAAAAAAAAAGGGGGGGGCCCATCTGGGCTAAGCCCCGGATCTCCTACAATCCTAAATCCGCCCCTGGTATGAATCAACATACCACCGTGGTACCGTCTAGTCGGCGTGTGTGTCACACGTTAGTGTGGGGGCAACACGTGGTACGTGGATGACAGTCCACACCTAGCAGAAGTGCACAGGCACCTCTGTGAACAGGCAAGGTGGGTGAAAACGGTCAAAGTTTCCATACTCAAAGCAAAGTGGGGTGGGGATCAGACCGTCGGTTCTTACCTGGGTGGCCAACAACCACTACGGATCGCATATGGCAGTAAGACCATGGTAATGGCCGCCGCGTTCGGCTCAATGTACAGTCAGGCCACTATAAGCTGAAACCGAATGAGTTAGTAAGCGAGTAGTGTTTCTGTGATGTTTTTGAAAAGAAAATGCCGGGAAGCAGAAAGCTAAGGATTGTCGGTCCAGAGGAGTCTGGATGGTAAAGCCTAGGGGTGGAAAGGGACCTAGCCTGGAACTGCGCCCTGGTAAGGGAGGTTCAAAGGGTCTAAGTCAGGGGTGGGCAATTATTTTTCCCAGGGGGCCGAATGAGCAAATGAAAATATGTTGGAGGGCCGGGCCAAAATTCCAAACTCAATTATGCATAATATACATTTTATTTCTATATAAAAAGCAGTAAATGGCATTGGTTTGACCCCTGGCAAGAGTGTATGTTATTATTTGGCAAGTAAAAGGTGAGGTTAGCTTTCAAAAATATAATTTATTCAAATAGCATTTATTTCCAAAATGATAAACAAAATGTGAAACATTAATAACAAAGGGCATTTTGAGTTTCATATACTATTGAAACAAGGATTTTCTTAGCTTTCTAAAGACATCACATCATCTTATAGCAAAAATAAACAAGACATGTCACTGAACTGTGTAAAGAAAAGTGTCCCAGTTTTGTAGCCTTTTTTACTTTACATGCCTATATTAAACATGTAATGTTTTCAGAATTGTGCAAAAAAAAGAAAAAAAATCAAGTGTCCCATTTCACTTGTTATATTTCCACATTTTAGTGTTTAGTTCTTTTTTTTTTCATTCAGTGTGAGAAATCCAGTCTCTGTTGAGCTTTAACAAGTCCATCAAAGTCAGGTTGCATGTCTGAGGTGGAGATGCGAAGCACAGCTGCCAGATGTTCATCAGTGAGAGAGGATCTGTACCTGGACTTGGTAAACATCATGACTGAGAATGTCTGTTCACATATATAGGTGGATCCAAAGAGAACCAACATCTTCTGAGCATGTCTCCTCATGTTTGGAAAGTTCTCCTCCTTGAGAGCAGAGTAGAACTCTAGCAGTGATGCTGACTTAAAGTGCTCTTTCAGTAGTGAATCAGACTGCAGGTCAATGAGTTCAAGCTGAACAACTATCAACACTGCAGGTAAAGGGAGATGAAACCAGCTGCATTTCATCCTCAACCTTTTTGAAATCTTGAAAACGCCTTGAAAATTCATCATGCAGTGCTCCCAACATGGATGAGTACCTGTGCCGGTGATCAGCTGATGGTTTGACTTCTTTCAGGGTTTTCATGTGTTTGAGATTATTGCTGCCTAGTTGCCTTGAAATTAATGAAGGCTTTCACATGGCTATGCATTTCATGAGCAAAAATGCCCTTGCCCTGCAGTTGTGTGTTCAGTAGGGATGGGTACCGTTCACATTTGAACCGATACGGTACCGGTACCTGTGAATCTATACCGGTACCCAACGGTACCTTTTTTCTGTACTTTAGTCTCTAAAAATGTAATCTACCTACCTCAGTTGTGAAAAAAAAATCCAAACTTCAAATAACCACACTTTCGACCGTTTTCGTCTTGCCCCGACTGCTTTGTTGTTCAATCAAGTCAAATCCTAGGTAAGCGTATATTGTGCGTGTGAACGTTGACATGAAAAGAAAAAAGTTAAAAAAATTAAAAAAATAAAAAATATTAAAAGAAAAATATTTTTTTATTTTTTTTTATTATCGTGTAATCTTTCGCGGGCCGGTCAGAATCATCCTGCAGGCCGTATCCGGCCCGCGGGCCGTACAATGCCCAGGTCTGGTCTAAGTGGATGTTTGAATCAAATTGAAAGGCATGTGCAATAAATGCACCATTTCAGTTATTTGTTGGAACCAAATCAAACATTAAAGGAAAATGGAACGTTTGGTGGAAGAAATTGACGCTGTACATTCCAATAGATTACAAGAATTGAAAGCATCTAGAAGCGCCAAATTGGGTGTTTTAACCAGAAGGAAAAATGAAATATTTGATTTAATGAAGCATACATGTCAGGTGTAAATTGTTAAATCAAAAGTGGAAAACGAGTTCAACAAAGCATATCAAGAACTGAATGATGTAAATGATTGTGTCAAAACTTTATTGTCAGTAATGTCAGAGGATGATGTTAAACTTGATCAAAGTGAGTGGTACATCCCTAAAATAATACCAGTGGATGAATTCAAAGACTGTGTATTACAATGGATTGATCAAAATGAAAAGGCGACTGATAATGATGCTACAATGAATATTGCAATTACAGTGGATGATATTGCTCCAAAGGACAGTGTTTCCAATGTGCGATCAAGACGCTCATCAAAATCCTCAAGATCATCCATAGCATCTCTTAAAATGCAATTGGAAAGTGAACAACCTGAACTAGCAGTCAAGGCTGAAGGGCTTAAAAGGAAGCAACAGCTTGAGATAAAAGAAGCAGAGCTCCAAGCCGAGAAAGAAAAGCTTGAGATGGAGAAGGAAAATATTGAGATGGAAACTCAGATGGCTGCTAACAAAGCAAAGTTAAGCATTATCAAAGGATATGAATTATCACATGAATTAACACAAACTGTACATAAAGAAATGCAACAATCGGATGGAATGAATGAATACTTGGAAGAATACATTCAAGAGGAAACGGAACAACAACCAGAAAAGCTGTCATGGACAGCTGGTTTGGACAGCACCAACATGGATGATGTTCCAACCAGATCAAGGCCCACTCAGGAACCAGTGGAAAGAGCAACACATGGAACTATGACAGAATATGAATCTGTGCGTAAAAAGATACCATCACAACCAACATATCAAAGGCATCAAGAATATGACCCTTTGACCTCAGTCTATGCCATGCATACAATTAATCCTCCTCTAGGTGGCACCAAAGTACAAGCTATGTCATATGAAAATACTTCATCTTTCAGACCGTATGACCTCCCTGCTTTTACAGGTGCACGCCACTTCATGCCACACGGTACAGATGCACAAGGACATGTAGGACCATCAACACAACCACACAGTAAAGGACCTACAACAAATACCCAGGACACAAGTAAAAAGCATGAATTTTACAGTCTGGTGAACCTAATGGAAGGTCAAAACAGGATAACAGAAACTCTGATTAAGCAACAAGGACAATTCACTTTGCCATCAATCACTATCCCTGTCTTTAAAGGAGACCCTCTGGAATACCAATTCTTTATAAGAGCCTTTGAACATGGCATTGAAAGGAAAACTGAGAACCGCCAGGATATGCTGTATTTCCTGGAGCAATTCACATCAGGTCAGCCAAGGGAACTGGTGCGCAGTTGCCAATACATGCTTCCAGACACAGGTTACACTACAGCAAAGGAGCTTTTAAAGAAGCATTTCGGTAACGAACACAAGATTGCCACTTCATACTTGGACAAAGTGCTCAGCTGGCCAATAATCAAAGCTGAAGATGCAGATGCCTTGCAGGCTTATGCTGTGTTTCTCAATGGTTGTCTCAATGCCATGAGGAATTGAACCATCCAACTAACATGAGAGCCATTCTCAGTAAATTAGCCTACAAGACGCAAGAAAGATGAGATTCAGAGCTTGTGAATTGCAGGATCGTTATGGAACGAGGCCAACATTTCCAGAGCTGGTGGAATTTATAAACTATCAATCCAGAATCCATGAAGAAAAACTGGAATTCTTGAAGAAAAAAGGAGTGTGTTTGGATGTTTTGAAGTGGGTCACATGAGCAAAGGTTGCCAATAGAGACTTACCTGTCAAGTGTGTTCTCAAACATCCCACAATCCTGCACATCAACAGAAAATATCCTAATATAGAGAAGGATGAAAACTCTAAAGATACAGCCGTGACAGTATACACAAATCAAGCTGAGGTGTGGAGTGACACTGGGGCCGGTAAATCAGAATGCAAACTCGCCATAGTTCCTGTAAAAATCAAAATGAAGAAAAGTGATAAGGTGATTCTCACATACGCCTTTATGGATCCAGGAAGTTCTGCAACATTCTGCACAGAGTCCTTGCTCAGACAGCTGCAGGCCACAGGAAGCAGAACTACTATTTTGTTAAGAACTATGAACGAGGAACAGGTCATTACCACAAACAGGATCTCTCTGGTAAGGCTTGAGGAATTGCTGCAACAACAGATGAAATATGATTTCCCAGAGCGCCAGCATGAAGAGCGCCTAGAGATGTCTCAAGAAGACCATATATTCATGGGAAAGGTCTCAAACTCAGTAAAGCTGCAAGACGGGCATTACAATATCGGATTGCCTTTACGGACTGACGAAGCTGAGTTCCCAAACAACCGCTGTCTCGCTGAGCAAAGGGTCATGAGCTTGAAACGAAAGCTGTTAAAGAACCCACAATTTCATGAGGAATATAGAACACTTATGGCTGACAATCTGAAGAGAGGTTTTGCTATCCAAACAACATCCGACAACAAGCAAAAGGAAGCCAAGGTTGGAAAGACGTGGTATATTCCCCACCATGGGGTTTACCACCCTAGAAAGCACAGGCTATGAGTGGTGTTCGACTGTGGAGCTACCTACCAAGGTGTGTCACTAAACTCTCAGCTTCTACAAGGCCCAGACCTCACCAGCAACCTCACTGGTGTCCTCACAAGGTTTCGGCAAAGGGCTGTTGCCTTCATTACAGATGTGGAGGCCATGTTCCATCAAGTGAGAGTACCGGATGAAGACTCAGATCTTTTAAGATTCTTGTGGTGGCCCGATGGAAAGCTGGACACAGGCCTCGAGGAGTATAAGATGATAGTACACATTTTTGGAGCCACATCATCTCCAAGCTGTGCAACTTTCGCTTTACAGCAGTGTGCAAGAGACAACATTGGCAACTTTGACCCAGGGGTCATACAGACTGTGCTCAGAAACTTTTACGTGGATGATTGTCTAAAGTCAGTAAAGTCTGAGCAAGAGGCCATACAACTCGCCAAAGACCTCATCAGTCTGTGTGCCATGGGTGGGTTTAAGCTAAACAAGTGGATCAGCAACAGCAGGTCGTTGCTTCTCTCCATCCCAGAACAGATCCGAGCGCAAGGGGTGAAAGATCTAGATCTGGATCAGGATGCACTGCCCATCGAAAGAGCCCTTGGGGTACAATGGTGTACCCAGTCGGATTCATTTGCCTTCAAAATACAGCTTCAAGACAGGCCGCTTACCAGACGAGGGATCTTGTCTATGGTGAGCTCTATCTATGATCCTTTGGGTATGTTTGCACCTGTTGTCCTCTCCGCAAAGTAGATACTGCAAGAGCTGTGCGGATTAAAGCTAGCTTGGGATGATCACATACCTCAACACCTGCAAAGAAGGTGGTTGACCTGGCTAGCCGACCTGTCCCAGCTGGAAAACTTCAAAGTTAAAAGATGCTTCATGCCCGAGGATTTTGGAAACCTAATCTCTGCGCAGCTCCATCACTTCTCAGACGCAAGTGAAAGTGGTTACGGCACAGTCTCCTACCTAAGGCTGCTGGACGACAGGCACAAAGTCCACTGCGCGTTTGTCATGGGCAAAGCAAGGGTGGTACCATTAAAACCCATCACCATCCCAAGGCTCGAGCTTACAACATCAGCAATGGCTGTACGAATGGATACCTTTCTGCAGGCAGAACTTGAACTCCATTTGATCCCATCGGTCTATTGGACAGATAGCACATCTGTGCTTAAGTATCTGAACAATGAAACCTCAAGATATCACACCTTTGTTGCCAACAGAGTGAGCAACATCCGTACGGAATCTGATGTTACACAGTGGAGGTATGTCAACGGCACTCTGAATCCCGCTGACTGCGCATCGAGAGGCTTATCAACAGCTCGCTTCTTGAATTCAACATGGATACAAGGTCCTGAACTCATGCAACATCCAGAATCGGAGTGGCCACAATGCCCAGAATGCACATTGACAAAGGACGATCCGGAAGTAAAGGTCTTCACTATAAATGTTGCTCCTGTGGATCAGTCTGTGAATACAGTCATGAAATTAATCACCTACTATTCTGAGTGGCATCGTCTCAGAAAAGCCGTAGCATGGATATTGAGGATTAAAGCAACACTAAAAAAGGCCTGCAAAGAAAAGAAGGAAATGAAAGGTGCACCGGAAAAGAAAAAAGGAAATTGCAAAGCTCTGTTGTCTGTTGATGACTTACAGGAAGCCGAACATGCCATTATCCAATTTTGTCAATCAACAGAATACAAAGAGGAACTAGAGTCACTAAGGAAAAGAACGGCTGTGAAGAAGACCAGTCACATCCATAAACTTACCCCAGTTCTTCATGATGAGCTAATAAGGGTTGGTGGAAGATTGGTCAGGTCTGCAATGCCCCCTGAGGCCATGCACCCCACCATTCTGCCAAGAAAACATCATGTAACGACATTAATCATCAGACATGTCCATGAAACTGTTGGAAACAGCGGGCGGAACCATACACTATCACACCTGAGGCAAAAGTATTGGATACCTAAGGTCAACTCTGCAGTCAGGGCAGTGATTGCAAAGTGTGTCCACTGTAGGAGGTCAAGTGGCGTCAGAGGTACACAATACATGGCAGACTTACCCCAGGACAGGTGCTACCTGACCAACCACCTTTCACAAACGTGGGTGTAGACTACTTCGGCCCATTTGAAATGAAAAGAGGGAGAACAATGTTGAAACGGTATGGCGTGATCTTCACGTGCCTGAATATCCGAGCAGTGCACTTGGAGGTTGCTCATACACTTAATACAGACTCATGGATTAATGCAAAAAGAAGATTTGTAGCCAGACGAGGCACAGTCAAGACCATGAGATCTGATAATGGAACGAGAGCTACGAGAGTCTATTCAAGATCTGGACAATCTCAAGATTCACGCCACCTTACTTGAGAAAGGCATATCATGGACATTCAACCCACCTGCCGGATCACACCACGGTGGAATATGGGAGAGACCAATAAGAACAGTCAGACGCATTCTTGGAGCTTTAACACAGGAACAGACTCTGGATGAGGAAGGATTGGCTACACTTTTATGTGAAGTGGAAGCCATAATTAATGATCGGCCCATCTCTAAAGCCTCCAATGACCCTCTGGATCTGGAACCTCTCACACCAAATCACCTCCTTCTCCTCAAAGAAAAGCCTTCACTGCCACCCGGAGTATTCAGCCTAGATGACTGTTATGCCAAGAGAAGATGGCGTCAAGTGCAATACATGGCAGACCTGTTTTGGAAACGGTGGACAAGAGAGTACCTGCCAGAACTGCAAGAAAGACAAAAGTGGACAAAGAAAAGGAGACACATGGCGGCCGGTGATATTGTCTTAATAATAGACGACTCTGCTCCTAGAAACTCGTGGATCATGGAACGAATCACACAAACCCGGCCAGACAAAAAGGGATTTGTGAGACAAGTCGAGGTGCAAACCAAGACCAACACCTTGATCAGGCCCATCACGAAGCTTGTCTTACTCCTTGAGGCAAAAACATAAGAAGACCCCCCCATATCTCTCTCCCCCCCCCCCCCCCCCCACCATATCCCCTTCTCTTTCTTTCTCCCGCCCCCCCCCCCCCCTCTCTCACACGGACATCACACACATTACACACTTCGTGGACTGTGAGGCGCTTTTTTTGCGTTTTTGAAAGCTGAACTTTTTAATCCCTCGTTGGGGGGACCTTATGAACCGTGAGTTTTTGCGTTTTTTGAAAGCAGAACTTTTTAACCCCTCGTCGGGGGGACATGGACTGTTAAAAAAAAGAAAAAAAAGGAATGTAATTTAGAATATGAAATCGGTTTAGTTTTGGCTGGCTCCTCCTGATTTTGTTGGTAATTGTACCGTTCTCTTACAGAACAATTAGGGGCCGAGATGTTGGAGCCAGATTCAGTCCTTAATATTTATTTATTTATTTAGTTAAAATTATGAAGCAATATTGTTTGGAAAACGATTTGAAATTAACTTGATTGATAACATCTTTTATTTGTTATGACTTGGATGTGTGTTGCTTCAACAACGTGGAGGCGTGTCTGGTCCAGCCCATTTTGAACCGGTGATTACAGCACCCTAGTGTGTGAACTCACTTTATCAATGGACTGGTGCGCTAGTAAAAAACATGACACTGGAATGCAAGGCACGCAGCCCAGACGGTTTTTGACCGTCGCAAGCGCTATGGATGTGGAACTTTAGAAATTGGAAACAGGACACCATGCAACGGGAATAAGCCAGCACACCTCCACGTCATCCAGTAGGAACCCATCCACGCTAAACAAAGCTTCAAGTAAATGACAATAAATACTCTTTTCTATAAACCAAACAATTCATCTCAGCTGTTTTCTTACGGAAAAGCGCATGCGCGCGTCAACCAAGGCTGTGGATCTCACAGTGAAGAAGGCGAAGAAGCGCCTCTACCAGCTGAGACAGTTAAGGAAGTTCAGAGTATCGGGCAAGATACTCCAGTCCTTCTACTCCGGAGCTGTAGAGAGCATCTTGACTGGAAACATCACTGCCTGGTATGGAAACAGCACGGCACATTGACAAGAAGGCCCTACAGAGAGTGGTGCGCTCAGCTGAGCGTACTACGGGTATTGCACTACCACCCCTGCAGGTCTTATATAACAAGAGGTGCAAATCCAGAGCCTGCTGAATAATGAAAGACCCTCCCCACCCCAACAACAGCCTGTTCAAGCTGCTGCGGTCAGGCAAACGCCTGCGAACACCAGCAACTAGGACAGAGAGACTTCGGCTCAGCTTCTTCCCCCAGGCCATCAGAGTCTTGAACACTGAACTCTCCACACACAAGCACACATGAGCACACACACAACACACACACTGTATACGCTCACACACTAGCAGTCACTTTAGCATGAGTTTTACCTTACCTTCGCATGGGGTATGTCTGGGAGTGTTGCATTTATTTAAATAGTTTTGGACTTTATAGTGTTTTTGTTTTGTTCTTGATTTATTAAGTTTCTTCTTGACTTGTTTAAAGAAGACGTGTCCGGCCCATGGGGACATTAACGTGTGTTGTCAAGCCTTACAGATAAATTTGATTTGAAATTTGATTTGATTTAGTAGTAGTATAGTAGTATTGTGGCAAGTCCACTTCTCTTAGTATTTTGTCTTCATTGAGACAGTGGGAAGGCTGAGAAGGAGAAAGAGTAGGAGAGATACAGGAGAGAAGGTTCTTTATTGAGACAGTAGGAAGGCTGAGAAGGAGACAGAGTAGGAGAGACACAGGAGAGAAGGTTCTTTATTGAGACAGTAGGAAGGCTGAGAGGGAGACAGAGTAGGAGAGACACAGGAGAGAAGGTTCTTTATTGAGACAGTAGGAAGGCTGAGAGGGAGACAGAGTAGGAGAGACACAGGAGAGAAGGTTCTTTATTGAGACAGTAGGAGGGCTGAGAGGGAGACAGAGTAGGGGAGACACAGGAGAGAAGGTTCTTTATTGAGACAGTAGGAAGGCTGAGAGGGAGACAGAGTAGGAGAGACACAGGAGAGAAGGTTCTTTATTGAGACAGTAGGAGGGCTGAGAGGGAGACAGAGTAGGGGAGACACAGGAGAGAAGGTTATTAAAAAAAAAGTTTAATGTTTTTGGTAGATTTTTATTTGTTTGTACTACCGGGCAGTCCGGTAGAGAGAGAGAGAGAGAGGAAGAACGGGAGACAGAGTGGGGGGAAGACATTCGGCAAAGGACGCCGGGCCTGGGAATCGAACCCGGGTCGGCCGCTTCGCGATGCAGCGTGATACATGGGTCGCCACTTGGGTGCCCGAGAGAAGGTTCTTTATTGAGACAGTAGGAAGGCTGAGAGGGAGACAGAGTAAGAGAGACACAGGAGAGAAGTTTCTTTATTGAGACAGTAGAAAGGCTGAGAGGGAGACAGAGTAGGAGAGACACAGGAGAGACAGTTCTTTATTGAGACAGTAGGAGGGCTGAGAAGGAGACAGAGTAGGGGAGACAAGTGTAGGATGAGGGGGGATGAGAGGAGAGGAGGGGAGGAGAGAGGAGGGGAAGGGAATGGAAGGGAAAGGAGAGTGGGGGGAGGGGATGGAAGAGAAGAGAGAGGAGAAGAGGGGAGATGAGGGGAGATGAGAAGTAAGTAGAGGAGAGGAGAGAAGAGGAGGGAAGAGAGGAAATGTGGAGTGGAAAATAACTGAGATGATACGAGGTAGAGGAGACGAGGTAGAGGGGACAAGGTAGAGGAGAGGAAAGGAGACAAGGGTGAGGTAGAGGAGAGGAAGGAGGAGAGATGAGGACAGGATCAAAAGAGTCAGTAGTGATGACAGTAGCCAGGTTATTTCAAAGTCCAGTGAGCTGGATTGATCTGTTCTCTTATTTAGATTCACAGTCCATGTTGTAAAATACAGGGGAAAAGGCCTGAATAATCCTAAAATAATAAAACATCAACTCACGCATCATAAAAATAGAACATAAATTGTAATAGTATTACAATGATAAATGTCCCTTTCAGTCATCCAATAGAAAATCAGAATCAACATGTAGGCCAACCAATCAGATGCTCCGTCCCACCACCCACATGTAGAGTGGGACCCAGTTTCTAAGATGATGGATAGCGTAAGAGCTGTGTGTGTGTGTGTGTGTGTGTGTGTGTGTGTGTGTGTGTGTGTGTGTGTGTGTGTGTGTGTGTGTGTGTGTGTGTGTGTGTGTGTGTGTGTGTGTGTGTGTGTGTGTGTGTGTGTGTGTGTGTGTGTGTGTGTGTGTGTGTGTGTGTGTGTGTGCGTGCGCGTGTGTGTGTGTGCGCGTGCACAGGCATGGTGGCTATTTATTCTCACTCAGGTGACCTAGAATTTTGCTTTAATGCATTGCTGGTTTTGCCCCATATATTCAAGGGAGTAACCCTGACACACACACACCCACACACACACACACTCACACTCACACTCACACTCGCACACACACACACACACACACACACACACACACACACACACACACAGGGGCGGACCTTCCTACAGGCGATATAGGCGGTCGCCTAGAGCGCCACCCAGAGGGGGGCGAAAAAAAAAAAAAATTCTGTGCAGTTTTGGCGCCCCCCTCTATATCTGCAACCATTATTTTTACATTAAAAAAATTCTAACATAAGGGAAAATTTGCCAAAAATCTAAAACGGTCGGTCGGTCTGAGCCTCAGCTTTAGGTGTTCACAGTCAGAACATGCTAGAGCGCTGTGCATTGATGTTAGGTATCGGTCAAGTGTTTATAGAATTGAACGTTGAGGAAAGAAAGACTAACGTTAGAGAACTATGAAGAAAAAAGCAAAAAAAAAGAATAAAAAAAAATAAAAAAAATAAAAAAAGTGGTGAATCTCGCCTAGGGCGCCAAATGGGCTAGGTCCGCCCCTGCACACACACTCACACGCATGGATGCACACAATGACAGGTAACCTTACCCTACGACACGTAAGACACTATCTATACTTGAATAGATTATGTGACCTTCTAGTCATTGACAAGATGTTATTATCCTCAGTTAAGATACATAGTACTGTGTGAAACAGGGCATTGCTGAAAGAGAGCATCCGTGCTCCGTGAACCTACCCTGGATAATATAAAACAAAACAAGTGAATAAATAATATCGTCTTTTTCACAAAAACAATTAAATAAAAAATAGCCATCCAGTATGTTATGGTATTTATTTGACCACTGAAGAAAAAGAAGAGGAAGATTGTCAGGCTGTCTCTCTAGTATAATGTGTCAGAGTAGGCTGTGCAGCACTGCCCCGTAGAGGGAATGAAAGCACTTCATGCTTCGAGATACGTTGGTGGACATGTAATACATGAATCACCAAAAAAGAAGAAGACGCCATTTAGCTTTAGCTTCAAACAGTGTTCCAGGGATCAGTTTTCCTCTGAGGACTGTTTGTTTATTGGGTTCTGAACACATACAGTACCTATCAGGATCATGCTCATCCTGACAGGTCTGAAGAAATCCTTGTCAAAGAAGTGAGACAACTGAACCGATGAGAGGCGTCAGTCTCAATTTGACTCAGAGTTCAAAGGTGTGTTTGAACGGCGCTCCTTGCACTGCGCCCCATAACGGGCATGTATGTTATGTGTTTCTCCTCTAAACAAGAGAAATGTGACTGTTTTGACTCAGACGATGCTGTCTGTTTGACAGAAATCATCCGTGGTCCTCTTGGCGAGAGCCAGAGTTATGACTATGTGAGATTATGTTTGGGGGTGGGGGGATCTCTCATTGAATTACCCTTCTGAGGGTCTCATCCCTTCATTTCCCTATTAATGTTTTGTGGGACATTTTCCTAATCTTAACCTCTTAAGCATCGGGCAAATGTTTTTTTTGACTATTGCATACCCAAAGTAATTAGCTATTTATTATACTTTAAACTTATAGCACATGCATGAGCTCTACCTCCAGAGAACGATGACACTAACATTATTCTTCCACACACTGTTGCTACACACTCATACACTTAATCACCTTCACACCTGGAAGACCAGACAGGTTATGATAGGGAGAAGAGAGGAGAGGAGGGGGGAGGAGAGGAAAGGAGTGGAGAGGAGGGGAGGGCAGAGGAGAGGAGAGGAGGAGAGAGGAGAGGAGTGGAGATGAGAGGAGAGGAGGGGAGGGCAGAGGAGAGGAGGGGAGGGGGAGGGGAGGAGGGGAGGGCAGAGGATAGAAAAGGATAGGAGGGGAGAGGAGGGGGGAGGAGAGGAGGGGAAGGGAATGGAAGGGAGAGGAGGGGAAGGGAATGGAAGGGAGAGGAGGGGAAGGAGGAGAGGAGGGGAAGGGAGAGGTGAGGGGAGGGGAGGTGAGAGTGGGGGGAGGGGATGGAAGAGAAGAGAGAGGAGAAGAGGGGAGAGGAGTAAGAGGGGAGAGGAGGGGAGATGAGGAGAGAGTAAAGGAGGAGATGTGAGAAGTGGAGAGGAGAGGAAAAGAAGGGATAGGAGAAGTAAGTAGAGGAGAGGAGAGAAGAGGAGGGAAGAGAGGAAATGTGGAGTGGAAAATAACTGAGATGATATGAGGTAGGGGAGACGAGGTAGAGGAGAGGAGAGGAGAGGAGAGGAGACAAGTGCGAGGTAGAGGAGAGGAAGGAGGAGAGATGAGGACAGGATCAAAAGAGTCAGTAGTGATGACAGTAGCCAGGTTATTTCAAAGTCTAGTGAACTGGATTGATCTTTTCTCTTATTTTAATTCACAGTCTAGACCTTGGCAGAGTTACAGGTTTGATCCCAGAACCAGTTCTTGAAAGGGACCCCAAGCTATCAATGCCACGGAGGTGGGGGGTGGGGGGGGGGAGGGTTCAGACGAACCATGTTATTCCATTTTAGGTTTTCAGTGAAACAAAGTTCACAAACTTTAGACGTGCTCCTCAAGCCATTGAAAGCACGCTGCTACACACATTCATTACAATGTTTTCAGACTATCGCTTGGTTCTTCATCAAGATGTAGCCTATGTTGAGATGTATGTTAAGAGAATGGACATATAGAGGATGGACATAAGGTGATGCACAGTGTTGCACCTTAAATATTCACCAGACACATAGTCAGACACAGCACACACACATGAATCATATAACATTATATAAACATTATATTATATATATAATATTTGGTTATCAATACCTAAACATGTCGGTTTATTTTAAATTCTCTAAATAATGTGAGCCATAAAATAAAGGCATTTAAAGATTTGTAGAGCTGCCTTGGACTTAAACTTTTTTATAACTATAACAAATCCTACCCCGGATTTAATCCAAAGAGCACTTACTGAAACAAAACCAAGAATGCTGAAGCCCTCTCCATATCCTCTTTTTGATATTATATATATAGTTAAACTGTTCAGTATAATATAATACCAAGCAATGTTCTGCCAAAAAAACTGCATTTCATAGATTCATAATTTCACAAAATAATTAAAATGGTGTTAATGAATTAATCATCAAGAATATTACATTTTAATTATTTTGTGAAATTATGAATCTATCAAATGCAGTTTATTTTTGGCAGAACATTGCTTGGTATTATATTATACTGAACAGTTGAACTATATATATAATATAATGTTTATATAATGTTATATGATTCATGTGTGTGTCCTGTGTCTGACTGTGTCTGGTGAATATTTAAGGTGCAACACTGTGCATCACAGAGCTATTCAATCCTTTTTGGTAGTCCATAAACTACAGTAACTTCAGTTTTGCCATTAGTATGGATTGATATGGGATGGGAACCTCCAAGCATCAGACATAAATGTAAAATGCTTCAGCTTTGGAATAGATGATAGAAGATAGATGACATTTTTGCATCGTCATCCTTGGGCTAATGATTTGAAATCCTAATTTTATGGGAACGATTTGGCTTTCCGATTTGGCTTTCTTTTCCAGAACCGATTATTGTGTGATATTCAGGAAATTAAATGTTTCTCATGTATAAAGAAAACAAAGAAGACAAAGATCCCTATGTCAGGGACATACATACCTATACAGTCATGGACATTACCACCAGCCCTAGAGACCTGCAGATTTAATGCCACCCCAGAGGACTGACTTTGTTTGGTGTGTGAGATTGACAAGGACGCAAGGGAAGTACTTTTTATTAAAATGTCCTCCATTTAGGTATATTTTTTTTAGCTGCATGAATATAATGAACAACCTGAGTTGTGCTTCAGGGAGGGAACTTTTTTTGTAGCAGATTTTATTTGTCAAGCTTGGGAAAGAAAGCAAAATACTTTGTTTAAGACCAAATTGTAATTAGGGTGACCAAACGTCCCGATTTGTGTGGGACAGTCCCGCATTTTAGCCCTCTGTCCTGCATGCCGCAACAGAAGAAAAATGTCCTGCATATCGATAAACAATTTTACATATATGAATCATTATTGTTTTTGTCCTCTCATCAATCCCCAACCATGTACTAATGCACCGCAAGTACTGTACGTTACATAGCATAGTCTAACCAGCGCCAGCACATACATAGCACCTGGCTTCAACGCAAGCTGTTTGTTGGCGCCACTTTGAACAACTCTTCAACCTTAAATGTGCAGTGCAGATTCCTTCTTTTTGGAACAGAGGCCAGCATCCTTCTCTGTCACTTCCCAGATGCGAGAGCGGTGAAGACAGGAGCCGACTTCACGTCGTTCTACAGGTCTGCGATCGTCTACCTGGAAAAGTGGTTTGATTTCTCCGATGATAATTATCTCAAGGCTCTTTCTGTCATGTCTCTAAAGAGAAACGTCAGCTTCACTGAGCTCTGCGCTATACAGCTGAAGCCAAATGATCAACGGCATGTTAGACATGGATGCGCTCTATGAGGAGTTTTGTATAATCGTTCCACATCAGAAGGAAGTGGTGGAGAGCTGGCTTTATTCTTCCTGAGCATCCCTGTCACTAATGCGTTCGTGGAGAGGCTGTTCTCCCTCATCCTCACCGGTGTGGACCAGAGAAATAGATGCAGCATGGAGCTCCTGAAGAGTGCAATTCAAGTCAAAGCAAATTTCTCTCTGACATGTCAATATTTGTATATGCTCTTGGTCAGAACGCTCTACTTGAAGCTGCACAGTCCAGTAATAAATATAAATTCCTAAAACACTTAAGGCTTATACCTACATGCAGTCGTGCACACTGGTGCTCTCATGGTGCTGAAGCCTTCAGAGGTTTCGGAACATTAATGAACGTGCAATTTATATTTACATTTATTTTTACGGGCAGACGCTACCGCTCTATCACATGTTCTACCTCTCGGTTTACTAAGAGTTTCTTCCCCAGTGCTGTGCGCAGCAGTGGCGGCCGGTGGGTCCTTCGCCACTAGGGGCGCTATACCAAACATTTTGCAAAATGCAAACATGTACAGTACAGTACCACGCAACACTCATGGCAAGACGTGAGCGATTCGACTCACGCTCACGGCAATGAATCGGCTCTTATGAACGAGTCGCTCAGCTGTTACTACAACAACACACAACCAGTCAAATAAAGTATAGTCTAGACTCTAATTCACAACTTGAAACACAATATATAAATAGAAAAGTTAGAAACAAAACTCGCCCGTCTACAAACACAGGCAGATCTCTCCCTCTCTCCTTCTCTCTCTCACACACAGCGCGACGTGGAATCGATTCGTTACACAATCAGACCTATTATATACCAAGAATAACTTCAGTATGAGTACAGGGCTGTACACATATTTTGCATATTGTTAAACGAGCCAAGGCTAGCTATTAAACTATCGATATGAATCGAAAATCTGGGACCCTGATGTAAACAAGACAAACGTCTTTCTCTGGTCTGCATCCCCTTAACAATTGTGTGTATTGAGCCGTACTGTATTGTACCCATTCTGCAATCTGTTAATAAAGTTCTCATTCATTCATTCATTCAAACATAGACGATATTGAACAAGCCATAATCCACGTATTTTCAATCCGAGAGAGCTGCAGTAGTTAAATCAATGAGCCATCGACATAGTCAGTGTGGTAAGTAACGTTATTATTGCATCCAAGATTGATACACGGCTGGCTAGGCAGTTGGTAGTCATAGTCTTGTGTTATAAAATAAATAAACAATCAGCAATGTCTCGCTTCATGAATGGCCAGCAGTAGTACTGCTCCTAAAAAAAACTATTTACAAACGTTAACGTTAAGCACACAGAGAGAGAGAGAGAGAGAGAGAGAGAGAGAGAGAGAGAGAGAGAGAGAGAGAGAGAGAGAGAGAGAGAGACTCACTGTTTAGTTGAAACGTCCAGGGCAGGAGAGCTTGATAAACGTGTATAATCCGCCATATAGCTTGTTAGCCAAGTGTTAGCTGAGCTTGCGACGTTAGCACAACACTCAACAAGTACATTCCTTTGTCCATTTCCGCTCGAACAGACTACCTGGCGTTCTATCGCCATGCTCTAAGACAAACTCTAACCTTAACCAACTTTGAAAGAGTGCCTAAGCTTAACAGTCTAAAGAACTTGCAGTCACGGCACGCTCGTCTAAGACAAACAGCTGCATGCATCTCACAACAACACAACTATCTCCACCGACCAACCTAGGACCAACCTAGGAACCAAGCTAGAAGCTAGAATTGGAACATTAGAAATTGGATTCGGCCAATCAGAGATCGTCTCTGTGAAATTCTGCCATGTAAAAAAATACTGGCGTCGGCCAATCAGAGAGAGTCACCGCGAAATGCGGCTATGGAAAATTCTTCACGGAAGTTCACGCTGCTGGCTAGACCGCTTCAAATCGCGCTTGGATTCCAACATAATAGTCATATTTCAACGCACAACGCCGTATGCACTGATTGGCTGTGACGGAGACAGCGATCAAACTGTGACGCGCACTCAGAGCGCTATCGCTTCTAGCCCGGGCGAGAAATACGAAAAAATTAAAAAAAACGTCACTTCCTGTTCAAGAAAACGAGTATTTCTTTTTTAATATAATAACGTTATATTGTGCATTGGAAACACAAACATACTTAAAATGAGTAAATATTATTAATTTTAAACATGTTTATATTATTTATAGGGCTTTAAAACAAAAAACTAAAAACTTATTTTTCTTGTTCTCTCATATAACCAGGGTAGGAGCTGAGGGGGGGCGGCGCCCGAGCGCCCCTAGTGGTAGAGCCGCCACTGGTGCGCAGCCTGAATAACTCCAAAGGCTAGATTTGTATATTATCTTATTCTTAAATTTGGTGTGTTACTCGTCAGGTTTGTGGAAGTGATGTTTCTGTGCATCTGTGCATTATGCACTTTGATTATATCCACTTTTATTGTAAATTGTGCCTCTATGCATCATGCACTTTACTATAATATGCACTTTATGGGATGTTGATCTTAACCCTAGCATTTGTCCTTTTATACTGTCTGTGTTTTTTTCTTACTGTCCATGTTTTCTTTCTGTACTGTTTCTACTCTGCTCCTGTATTGGTTTAGTTGTAGACACACAGTATTGTGTTACGAGTTGGGTAGGTGTGTTGGACCCAGGTGCAGTGTAGAATGGATATACGAGAGACAGGTGTTGATTGTCAAACAAAGGTTACGGTTTTATTTTGGTAGAACATGAAAAGGCGAATGCGCCGACAACGGTGAACAAACAAAAAGGGGAGAGTACTTTTCTCCAAAAGAGGTAAAACAAAGGGGAGAAAAGACACGCAAAGCACAACAATAAACTGAACTATATATATATATATTAATGAGGAAAGCAAAGGGGAGAAACGCTGTCTCCAAAACGCATCATGAATTAAACACGACGGGTGACGGTGCTACATAAGCACACACGGTAAGAGTACATAATGTTTCTGAACACATTTCTGGGTAAAATGTGGAATGAGTTGTACAATGAGTTGTTGTCTGTTGCATCAGAAGGTGGTGTACTCCTAAGTGAATTCAATACATATTTTACATTCAAAGTACAGTAATGAGAGCTTTTGAAGCCAAACCATCAAAAGGAAAGGAAACGTGTCCAAATACTTATTGATCTTATGTCTTACATTAGATCAAAAGTGTGGAGGGGAAATTATTGAATGATTCACAATAATTCATGACTTACAGTATGATTCATTTGAGCAAGTTGATTCATTTCCCCCCCTTAGACTAGATGGCATGTTGAGAATAAGTCGGAAGTGGTCAATATGATAAGAATTGATCATATATTTTGCGTTCATGAGTTACTGATTTGGTTACAGATGTATCATTGAAACCACATATAAAGACAGTGTCAAGTGCTTTCCTTATGAGATACCAAGGTTATTTGTTAACACAGTAGTATAGGCTGATGTCTGAACTCCTGGCTGTTCCCTTTTACAAAACATAATTCACATAGATTTCTAATTTTATCTTATTTTAAATAGAACTGCATCCCAGCATACGTATATCCTACAACATTAGAACTGCATCCCAACATAGAGCCTACAACATTAGAACTGCATCCCAGCATATAGCCTACAACATTATAACTGCACCCCAGCATACAGCCTACAACATTATAACTGCATCCCAACTCCACTTCGTCACAAATCCCTCTTATCTGTTGAACTTCTATAGCGAGAGTTCGAACAGACAGTCGTAAATGATTCATGTGTTTTTATCATCATTTATCAATTATAAAATGGAATTGGTCTTGATATTGGCAGGAGACTGTATCCTTGTTGAATTGTAGACCCATGTTTTTCTGGGTTCAAAGCTACAAAACGTTTTCAGAATTCTGATTGTTTCTCAACAGTGATCATTTTGCTGTTTGTTATCTAGTGAGATGAGCCTGTATGTGGACTGAATATAGCAGTTATTTTTTGTACCTTCTAGCTTCGCAGTAACACACACTGTAGACACTTTTTGGATAAGGTATTGAGATGTCTGGCATTGATTCAGTTCAGTTAAATTCAAAATACTTTATTCATCCCTCAAGGGCCAATTCACGTAAAAAACAGTAGACAGGCTTATGACTGTTGCCTGTTTGAATCCCAGGACTGACAGGGAAGTATGGATGAGGAGGGAGAGGAGTAATGCTCTCCCTTTCCTCAACGTCTTCCACTTGGAGTGCACTTGGGAAATGCACTTACTGTCTTCTCCAGAGTCAGACAAGAAGATAGATACCAATCTCCTCTCTGTGCGTTCAGTAGAACGCTATCCGGCTGCAAGCTAGCCTAGCTTAGCACAAATGAATGGAAGCGGATACTGACCAGCTAGCCAAAAACACCTCTCCCAGAATTTTAAGCTAGGCTAGTGGTCTGTATCAGCTTCCATTCATTTGTGCCTTGCAGCCGGATAGCTTTTTACTGAACGCAAACAGAGAAGATTGGTATCTTCTTGTCGGGCTCTGGAGAAGACGGTAAATACATTTCCCATTATCTTGGTGTGTTCTTTTAAGGGTTATAAAGAAAGTGCTTGTTTCATGCACATGATTTAATAATGAAGAACTCACAGAGCATCTAGTTGATGAAGAGGAGGAGGAGGAGGAGGAGGGACAGGCAGGGATTGCCAGTGTAAAACCTGTGTGATGAATTTAAAACATACAGTAGGTCCATACACACACTAGTGGACAGATATAGTAGAGAAGAAACACACACTCACACACACACACACACATACACACACACACACACACACACACACAGAGGTATATATACAGTATATAATTTACATAAATATATATAATAGATACAATACAGAAAGGAAAGACAAGTAGTCAATGTGCCCATATACCTACAGAGAGACATTTTCTTCAAAGTCCAATATCAAAGTGCACACACACACACACACACACACACACACACACACACACACACACACACACACACACACACACACACACACACACACACACACACACACACACACACACACACACACACACACACACACACACACACACACACACACACACACACACATCCAGCTTAGTGACTCGTGCACCCTGACATGCCCTGTGGTGGGACTGTACTTGTTTTAATTAAATGTTTCTCTCTCTCTCTCTCTCTCTCTCTCTCTCTCTCTCTCTCTCTCTCTCTCTCTCTCTCTCTCTCTCTCTCTCTCTCTCTCTCTCTCTCTATCTCTCTCTCTCTCTCTCTCTCTCTCTCTCTCTCCCTCACTCCCTCCCAGTGGTTCATGTCCCAGTGTGTCCTAAGCACTGCTGTGCTACTGAAAAATAGTAACTCATTTACTTTACTAGTTACTTCATTTCAAAAGTAACTCAGTTACTTTACTAGTTACTTACACCCACTGTACACCCACTTACTTACTGTGAAAAGTAACTATTTAGTTACAAAAAGATTGCTCCCATTAATGCCCTTACAGATACTCAAAATCTGTTGATCAACTTGACAGTTTCCATTCACATCACTGAACTCTGCTAAGCAATGTGGTCTATACAAACACAAATCTGACACAAACACAAATGTTGTCCCGAGTCCCGACGTAATAAGAAATGTGCCATGCCTAATTGTATCGCCGCTTAGGTTGAAAGAACAGCATTTCATTATAACCGTCTTGCAACGTTAATCAATCGTGCATTGCAAACGTTAGAATAGTTAGGATATCAATTGTGCATGAAACGACTATATTTATATTGTTTGATTAGTATTGATGAGATTCCCTTGCAGATTCTTACAGTCAAAATCTGTTGATCAACTTTGCATTCACATCACTGAACTCACCAAAGTCTGCGGTGGTCGAGATGTAACGTTAGTCCAGTCCCTCAAACATTTTCTTTATCTCATTTCCATTTTGTATTCTCTCTCCAAGTAGTTGGAAAACGTGTTCCGTCCCATTTGCCGTGTGCCGCCTGGATCCCGAAAGCGAGTGGCTTCGGATGAGTCCTGTAAACGTTAGACTCAGCTACTAGCTTCGTTGAAGCATGGGCAGTAGATCGGATTTTTTAGCCAAAACACAAATGACATTTAACTAAAACGTTCTTTTCTTTGTGCTCGACAAAAGAGAAATTGTGAGAATATCCATGTGTAAAAACGCAAGTAGTGGGCGCTGCCATGACAGTCAAGTATATAGTAAACAAAACACGCTCACAGCACAGCGTGTCCCTGCAGGTGAGTGACACAGACAAGAGTCAGGAGGACTGCGCTGGATCACTACCGCTCGCTACCAATCTACATAAAAATAACGCAGTAACGAACCATTCAGTAATGGGCGTTATGTACTTTGTAACGCGTTAGTCCCAACACTGGTCCTAAGCTTCCTCTTTAGCTAAACAGATGCTTGTAGGGGAAATTTCAAATGTTGAAGTAGTTGTTTTCCTGGCTGTTGCTAGGCAACAAGTAAAAACCCCATCTGAGGACCTGTCCTGATGGTGTCCTTCCATCCATTCTAAACAAAGTCATGTCCTGATGGTGTCCTTCCATCCATTCTAAACAAAGTCATGTCCTGATGGTGTCCTTCCATCCATTCTAAACAAAGTCCTGTCCTGATGGTGTCCTTCCATCCATTCCATCCGTTCCATCCGAGGCGGCACAGTGGTGTAGTGGTTAACACTGACACTGTCGCCTGACAGATCCTGACAATAAAGAGATACTTGTAGCGGTGTTCGTTAAATAATTTAACAGCAGCAGGAACAAAGGACCTTCTCAGTCGCTCAGTAGAGCATCGAGGGATCAAAAGCCTGTCAATAAACAAGCGTTGCAGAGCATCAAATACATTATACAGAGGATCAGGATGGCCTTCAAAAGAAATAACCGAGTTCAGTTTAGTCCTTGTTCGCTTGGCTATAATGATCTCCAAGGAATCAGGGGGAAGGCCAATCACTGAGCCAGCCTTTTTAATAATTCTGTTTATACGATGTTTGTCAATGACCGCGAGCAGTGCGGTCGCACAGGGCCTCGCAAAAAAAAGAAATAAAAAAAATACTTTATTTTTTTTTATTTTTTATTTTGTTTTATTTTAATTTTTTTTTTTTTAATTTATTAAAAAAATATAGAATGTTAACAATCACTTTCCATCACAGACCTAAAATCTAGTTTTGCTTACATGCTTATATATTTCACATTAGACACGTTTGTAGAATGTGTCTGACTTGTTCCGGGCTCTGCGGCTCTGCGGCTCTGCAGATATACTATTGGAGCTCTGCGGCTCTGTGTAACGGGGAAGCCCGTGGGTATGTCCACAGTCACGGAAACAGGTGTGTTGACGAGTGACTGTGGCAGTGCGGGCTGGTAAATTAAACTCACTTCCCCATAACAGTGGGGCGTCTTTTTAGTCTGGGAGGGTTGGTGCTCACGCCTAGAAGGAACAGACTTTCTGACAAGAGGTTTGAGAAGATTCTGTT
This sequence comes from Notolepis coatsorum, assembly GCF_963971535.1. NCBI lineage: Eukaryota > Metazoa > Chordata > Actinopteri > Aulopiformes > Paralepididae > Notolepis > Notolepis coatsorum. The sequence continues at coordinate 60,764,006 of NC_140174.1, read as the reverse complement.
ACTGAGATATAATCACTGGTTTACTCACCCCTCTCCCCTGTTTCACTAGGAACATTATACCATATCTGAATAGGATAGGCCTCAAAGGTAGGGTACATATCAGCCTACATGTGGTGTTATTGACCATTTATCTTTTGTGAAATCTATAGATCTATAGATAGGCCTACCTGCCCTATTAGTACATTTATTTTTTTATAACTCTTTATTTTTCTATTTTCAATTTTCACTTTTCACTTCAATTTACTGTGTACTCGTTGCTGCTAAACAGAAAGATTGTTGCTTTCCCTTTTGATTCATATATATGATGGTGGCAGAGCAAAAGCTCTTATTTGCCAAATGCTGTTCATTTACAGGTTAAAGACAAGAGAGACTGATTGAATGTTCATAGAAATGTTTAGCCTACATCTGGTGTTATTCACCGTTTTTGTTTTGTGAAACCACTCGTTGCTGCTCAACAGTCAGGACTGTTGCTTTCCCTTTTGATTAATGTTTTCTTTTGAACAATGTTTTTTATTTTCCCTTTTTTAACATGAAACTAGACAAACAATACAGTAACAGTAATAATCAATGATAAATCACAGGATAATGACAGAAATAATAATAACAATAATGACAGTCCAGTAATAAAATCAAAATAAATGTAGATTAAAAGACATACAAATTATAAATACAATACATTTTGATTAATGTATATTAAGATTGTGGCAGAGCAAAAGCTCTTATTTTCCAGATTTACAGTTCATTTTCATGTTAAAGAGAAACTGATTGTATGTTTATAGAAAGACATTTATAAAAACGATTTAATAGTTACAGTTGATATAATTGAATAGTTCAACCTGCATTTGTTAGGTGTATGTTTTGTAAAACCACTGTCTGGCTGCTCTAATGCTGTGAGCAGGAGAGACTGTTGCTTTAACATACTTGATGGTACAGAAGCTGAAGCACTAGTTTAACAATTTACGTTATGTGCAGAGAAACAAGTTAAAAACAATGTATGCACTTTCAATAAAGCGTTTAAAAAAAACTGTTGTCATTCTCATGTTGTGGCAGCAGCAGGGGGGACGACGACGACTTCGTAACCTAGTTACTTTCAAAGTAACTAAGTTACTCTGATAATCAAGTAATCAGTAAAGTAACTAAGATTACTTTTTAAAGGAGTAATCAGTAATCAGTAATAAGATTACTTTTACAAGTAATCTGTGGCATCACTGGTCATCTCACTCAAACGCTTTCTATTGACCTAATACATTGAATGTTCCCACAAAGAATGACAATGTGTGTGTGTGTGTGTGTGTGTGTGTGTGTGTGTGTGTGTGTGTGTGTGTGTGTGTGTGTGTGTGTGTGTGTGTGTGTGTGTGTGTGTGTGTGTGTGCATGCACATATGTGTATTTATCACTTGTTCATTATATTTATTATAATGCAGCTGAGTGTGTACTAGGGGAATATAGATCACTGATTGACCTATATGTTAATCCAATCATTCTAGGTCAGAGAGTTGTGCCCCTGTGTGTGTGTGTGTGTGTGTGTGTGTGTGTGTGTGTGTGTGTGTGTGTGTGTGTGTGTGTGTGTGTGTGTGTGTGTGTGTGTGTGTGTGTGTGTGTGTGTGTGTGTGTGTGTGTGTGTGTGTGTGTGTGTGTGTGTGTGTCGTGCGTGCGTGCGTGCGTGTGTGCGTGTGTGCGTGTGTGCACGCATCCAAATGTGCGTGCCATGCATATACTTTTGTGGGTGGGTGCATCTAGAGTCCATCAAGAATATAAATG